>NW_013750704.1:0-6662 GCF_000517525.1 Limulus polyphemus
GTCCAATGATGACAAAGGTTAGGTCAACTAAATTCTAAAGGTTACGGAGGTTAGAAAGTGATTGAGTTTTTGTCAGCAGATAACTAACTAATATATATAACAAACACAGTGCTGGTGTTTGTATCTAAAATTTATTGTATATGTTCATTTCACATGTGAATTTATGCATTTCGTGTCATTTCTGGCTAACTTACAGCAGCAAAATGAAAATCATATTGGCCAGCTGTAAAGTAGCTATTGAGAGAAAAAGTGCTGCTAATATAAAAGTTATTTTAGTTAACAAATAGCTATCCGTAAGTCCTGATGCTAATCCAACTGTCTCTACTTGAAAACTAAAGAGAGAGAAGCGAAATTACCTTTAACAAATTGGAAAAATTGTATAGGGAAATGAAATGATCTTTTGATAGTTCCAAAATATTGGAAACATCCACCCCTAAAGGAAATCTTCAAAAATTGATTATTCAAATTGTTGTGTATCACGGACTCAGACTTTCATCTTCTGGTGTAAGTTTAATGCAAGTCAAGTAGCATAAAAGGAATACTTATTTAAAAGAGTAAAATAGAAATTACGATAACACTTTTAACTTATCTTATAACAAGTCACCTGGTATAATGTTTTCATTTATCACGCGAATCTAAAGAGAATAAAAAATATAGTTTTATTTAAATTATTAAAAGGTTAAATATCAACTTATTTTATGTTGAGAAAACACTATTGAATTGAGTACCCATACACATATAATAAACATATAAAACGCAACTTTAGTATACTATTAAAGTCCGAATTTGTATGTGTGTATGAATAACTCCGTAATGAGGAAGATGTCCATTGAGTATAAATGTGAAATACTTATTTATTCAGTTCAAATAAAATGTTTCAGCCAATTTCTTACTTCATTTCTGTTCAAGTTGCTAAAACATTTGTCATACAGAATCTATATACTTTCTCTGTATATTTTTTCATCATTTCTTCTGGCTTTTTACTCATTTTCTTTCCATCCTATATAATTCCTTTGAATATTTTCTCGGTCATGATTCGTATTTCTGGAACCTATTATATTTACTTTAAAATCCCGAATTTCTGCTTCCGATTGATCTTTGTTGTCTTCCTGTTTTCCTTCTCCTAAAAATGAAAATTTATCTAATAATCAGAAGAAACTCCACGAATAGTTAAGTTTTGTAAAAGGAGAATAAAGAAATAATATACAACGTATGATTCCCAAATAACCTTAAACGCAGCCTGCAATAAGATGCAATAAAGAAAAGGCAGCTAATGAACAATACTAACTCTTGGGATACTTTTCCCAACGAAAACTGGGATTGAACGTGACATTATAACGCTCTATAGACTAATAAGGCGAGCATGTTTGGTAACTAGATTCGAACCTGCGACCTGTATATTGTGAGTCGAGCACCCTAATCACCGGTCCTTGTCACGTTCAATAGTGCTGATTAGAAGTGTTTGAACAGAGCTCCGATTGAAGGTGATGAAGGAAAAGTTAATTGTTAGTTGAAATTGTGACAAGAACTACAACATTTGGAAAATATGTTGATGATCCAGTGTAGAAGAAGTTATTTCTTTTAGAGACGAAAATGTGGTAAGGAAAATGTAGTAAATTATAAAAAGTATACATTAATGAAACTGGTGGCAGGAAAAAGAGAATATTGGGAAATTATGCTCTTGAAAGTATAGAAAACGAAGAAAGAAATTTTGAAAGCCAACTAAAATACGACGTTCAACAGCATTAAAACGGAAGAAAATAGATTTAGATCTGGTCTAAAAGTAATGAAATTAGTAGGAGAAAGCCATTTAATAACTGACTTTTTACGAAATCATCCACAATGGGACATTTCCAAGATGTGACCACCTTCAAGAAATTGTTTTTGTTTTTTTTCTATAATATAGTTTCCGCCAGTGGTCTTAAAGTACAATCTACATTGTTTTTAAAATTATAGATAAAATATTTCTTGGACATCAGAGCTTTTCGTAGAGATGGGAATGTTTATTGACGAAAATAAAATTGGAATAGAATAAGTTCGATTTATAGAAAGTTTAATTATTATTCTATAATTCATATGAAAATGTGCAAATCGTAAGCTACCGAGGTAACTAGGATGTTACTTCAGTTTTAAAGTGAAAACGGTTTTCCTCTTCATACCAAGAATAAGTCACAATTTCTCGGTACACCAAGGAGTCTATTTCTACTCTCAAGATATGAATTTTCTTAACTTTTCACAAATTAAATGAGCTGTATAGGTATTCGAATATTATTGCAAAAACTTATCTACATAAAAAAGTCACCTGATATTTTGTTCGAGCATTATTAAATATCTAAGCTTTGCAAAATATCACAAAAATTAAAAGAAAGATGTGAAAAAATTTAACGCTATGCGATAATAGCGGTGTTTGATGAACTTCGCAGAGAGGTACTCTAGCCACCCACCGCCAACTCTTGGGCTACTCTTTTACCAACGAATAGTGGGATTGACCGTCACAACATAACGCCCCCACGACTGAAAGGTTTGGTGTGACGGGGATTCGAACCCGCGACCCGCAGATTGCGAGTCGAGCGACCTAATCACCTCGCCATGCCAAACCTCATTAGGTTCGTTTATTAAGGTAAGTTCCTTTCGAAATGAGTTATAAGTATTATCGCTACGATACTAATATTATTGAAATCAAAAACGAATTCTCTTAATTTCAATTATAAAAGTGTTGTAATATGTTCGATATATGAGATAGAGTAATTTCAGTTTTCTAGAGCAATCAATTATTTTCACTACGGTAGTATTTGTAACAAACAAAACGTTATATTGAAAACTGGCCAATGATAACTAGCTGTCTTCTCTTTAGTCTTACACTGCCAAATTCGGTTAATGCATATAGCCTTCGTGTAGCTTTGCGCGAAATTCAAAACAAACGAACCTAATGAAGAATAACGCCTTCATTATGTTTGTACTTATCAATTTATCTGTAATATATGTAAGCTTTCTCTTTCTCCAACAACTAAATCTAGAGATAATAAAAAAATATTTTTTTCCCAGTAGGGCCTGTAACATATTTTGTGTAGGTTATATAACCTTTCCCACAAATATAACAATTTGGTTTATTGCACAGAAAAATATCCTCATCAGATTTATTTGCATTATTTTTTTCTGATTTAAGAAAGCATATATAAACTTTTGAATTTTCTTCATGATATTATTATTATTATTGAAACTAAGCTTTTAAAGTTTTAACGGAAATGTTTTCTAATTCTTTTTGAATATCCTTAATATTAATTTTAACTTCAAGGTGATGCGTTGCAATGAAAATAGTAATTTGTTCTTTTTTATATTATCTTTTTGGCTATTGTTCATTTTCTCTTTAACCTAAGCTCACTTAAAACCTTTTTCTACTACATTTTCTGGATAATGACACTTCCTAAAGGTAAAATTTTATCATGCTTTTTAAGAATCTTTTTTCAAGTATTCCATCTGGATGTTCTTGTGAAAAGAACAAGAGATTATTTTGGGATTTGAGATTATTTTATTAATAATTTGAAAACCACATTAAATGTTACATATTTAACACACAGAGGGAATTTAAAACATATATAAAGCTTGAAGGTAAAAAAACGCGGTACATTCTACATTGTTAAGTATGTAATTTTAGAAAATATTAGAAAGTTAAGAATATCGTGGAAGGTACCAAACCGGTATTTATGATTTTATGCATGAGTGTTTTTAGTTATTTGTTTTAAATTAACAGTAATAAAGATTTTTATCTCAATTTTTTTATATTGTTTCATTATCTATGTATATATTTATACATATATATATATATAGGGGTTATGCACAAATGTTTAAGATTCATTTAGGCAGCACTGTGTCAATGAAATTGTATTAGTTTTTCTCATTCAAAAATTTTTCGAACATTTGCGAGCTTGTAGTAAAAAAAAAGTTATATTGTTCGTTTAATTTCATGCAAGTTTATTCGAGAGCTATATTAGCTAACCGTCAACCCCAACACACCGGCTACTCTTTAACAAAGGAAAGTGGGATTGACTGTCATATTGTAAAGAAGTAGCAGCTGAAAGGGCGAGCATGTTTGGTGTGACGGGGATTCGAACCCGCGACCGTTGATTACCAGTCGAGAGCCCTAACGACCAGGAAATGACAGACCAGAAAAACAAAAAATCTTATATACCTACTGCGTACATCAGATGGAATAGTTGTTTATACATTAGTGTAATTGTTCTTAAAATAAACATAAGTGTTGACTTTGTGTGAATAAAATAGCAGCCATGATAAGAATTTGTGAAATGTATTTTAACTGAAAGTAATCGGTTGTCCAAACATATTTCATTCGGGATTTGTTTTAGTTGCAACGTAAATGCAAGTGAAGACTATATATACATATATATATAAGTTCTGTAAAACTAAACTGTGAGTAATCTACCTCAGATTCTATAATCTTCATTTACGAGTTATATATATATATAAAACTACAAATTTACCTTTTATGTCGTTACGGGGTTGTTCATTAGGTTGAACCCCATTTTGTAATTATTGCAACACCGATACATAAGTTCATATTTTTACGGGAAAGAGAGAAAATGGCTTTAACCTATTTTATTTGTTTTTGGCTTTAGCTTTCAATGTCAGTATTTAAAAACACGTGAGCAAGGTTGGGAAAGGTATTATTCATTCTAAGCATTACAGAATACGTTCTGTAATAGTCCCTTATAGTTTTAAGTGGTTTGTAAGATTAGAGCCAGTCAAATATATGTGTCTAGTGCTGGAGAATGCGTTCTTAATTGTTTAATCTTACAAGTTAGTTTGCGTCCGTAGGTTTATAGAGGCAACAGTAGAATAAACATAAAATAAGCGAATTTAAATGTGGTCTCTGGGCTTACTTCTGGTGAAGCACATTGATTGAGATGTGTTTTGAAGACGTGGAAGATGTCTACTCGAGCCTACATTTATTCTATAGCAAATAGAATCAGGTAATTTCAAAGTAACAAATCAATAAACCAATCTGCTTCCACCGTGATGAAAGATTAAAGTTTTGCATATGTTCATACTTGCTACTTGTGTCAAACATGTCCACTAGTTAGAAGGGAATGGTTGTTATATCATTTCATGAAGCTCGAGCACGCCGAAGACGTCATGGTGTTCACTTTTCTTTCTTCCCTGTTCGCTAATCATATAGTTGACCTCTGCTGACAGAAATTCTGTTACTCTCTTCAACCTTCGTGACCTTTACAATCTTAACACTTTTCATCTTTGTCACCATTGGGTGATCTTGAAGTATATTGCTGATCAGCTTGAAGTCCCTATGTTAAGGTACTTACATGGTTCCTCCTCGTCTCTGAAAAGTTAGTTTTTAATATTTAACATTTCATATTGTTATAACCTTTTGTAATCTTACAATGTAAAGTATCTTTCATTATTTATCTCTCAAACGTAATTTAATGAAAAATAAATCCTACCTAGGGCTTGAACCAAATATTATCAGGGAAGAAAAAATATTTCAGTCATACAAATAAATATACTTTTTTTAATTATTTCTTTTAGACAAAGGTTACTCGTGAGTCGTTTCAACATTACTGATACATTTCCCTGCTTCCATTTATCCAGCTACATAGTCAGATGTTTATGTATCCCAGTCCTCGTTAGATCAGAAAACTCGTTAAACATGTCCGCGTCCATGGCTTATTCATTTAACAACCACATTCCTCAAGCATCTGGAGAATGACGTGAGTATACATGCTATTCCACGCTTATGGATACTGTGCGATCAGACTGTTGAATAAGGCGCTTAATAAGGATATAATTTAGACATGACGGCCTTACGGTAGAGCCTTTTGAAATGGGAGCTAGACCATAGAACTCCTGTCAAGTTGCAGGAACTGTAACGAGTTGATGAGGCTCCACGATAGTTAAACTGTTCTTTTCGACGTTAATTTTAAAAAATTATCAATACATTTATTCTGAAAAAACCAAATTCGTAGCAGGAATTTAGGGTTGAAATCTTTAAAGCTCCAAAGAAAGATTTGGAGTATGAAAAACAACTCGTGATGCTCAGAAACTTTTGTTCCTCTTCACTTTGCGCGATGAAAGTGTTAAAACCATATGAGATAAACTGATAAAAGTTGTCAACTTGCTCCAGGCAACATTATACAATATAATCGAAATGGCCCTCCATCTGGGAAATCACATAAGGCACGTGTGCACAAGCCCTTACGAGATTCTGCACCCTGCTTACCATGGCTAGGATACGACTTTCTCCAAGTCTCTTCCTGCATAGTCCTGTGGCTCGTGTTGATCCATATTCATTTATTTTCCAACGTCATTAAGCACAAGAGATATCCCCGTCTTCGAAGTTATAAATTTACGATCTCAAAACAAATTTATGGCCTGATCGTATGGGTATTTTGTGTCAGCATCGACTGTCAGCCTTCCACAAGCGATTGGGTAGCGTCACACTGACTACGAAATGTGAAATATTTTTTTGCTGTTGAATATTGGGCAAAACTTCCGGGATCTATATGCTCTAGCTATTCCTAATTTTGAAGTGATAGTAAACATAGAATGCAGCTAGTCAACACTACCCGCCACACGCCCGTGAGTTATTCTAATCGAATAATGGAATATGACTGTCCCTCTTATAAGACACC
>NW_013750705.1:0-1623 GCF_000517525.1 Limulus polyphemus
TTACCCACTGCTCTTTAAGTAACCAATTATGTTGTATATACAGGCCCTATCCTTACCCACTGCTCTTTAAGTAACCACTTATGTTGTATATATAGGCCTTATCCTTACCCACTGCTCATTAAGTAACCAATTATGTTGTATATATAGGCCTTATCCTTACCCACTGCTCTTTAAGTAACCACTTATGTTGTATATATATACAGGCCTTATCTTTACCTACTGATCTTTAAGTAATCAATTATGTTGTATATACAGGCCTTATCTTTACCCACTGATCTTTAAGTAACCAATTATGTTTATCGTTGTTAACCTTTGTTTCAAAGACCTTAACTCCCCCCTCCCCGATCAACCGTTTTTGTTATAAATGTCACATCCGTAAAACCTTTTCATTACAACCATTTTTATCCCATCTTTAACAGCCGCCACCCCTTATAAACGAATATTGTTGCACGCAACATGTAAAAATTGTTTAAATAAATTGTTTTATTCTATTTTAAATTTCCTGTTTTCACAAACGAGACGAGCATGATACATTAATAAGGTAACTCGCTACACACATCTAAAACCAATAATTAAGTTATTAATCTAGAAAATAAAACATTCAAAAAGAAATCATGACTTTTAAAATATTTCAGTTAGCACTTGGAAGTTTTTCGTAACGCTGGGAGCGAGTTCTTCCAGGATTAAATTTCAATTTGCGATGTTTTTTCTACAACAAAATAAAACAAACAAACCGATAGTCATATGATGTTACGATTGTAAAACTTACCAAGCGAAGTTATAGAAGAACACTGTAAAAAGAGAAAAAGAAAAAAAATATTAATGTTTTTGCAATAAAAACAACAACAACAAAAATACAAAAGTTTGTTTGTTTGTTTTGAATTTCGCGCAAAGCTACACGAGGGATATCTGCGCTAGCCGTCCCTAATTTAGCAGTGTAAGACTAGAGAGAAGGCAGCTAGTCATCACCACCCACCGCCAACTCTTGGGCTACTCTTTTACCAACGAATAGTGGGATTGCCCGTCACATTATAACTTCCCCACGGCTGAAAGGGCGAGCATGTTTGGTGTGACGGGGATTCGAACCCGCGACCTTCAGATTGCGAGTGGAGTGCCTTAACCACCTGGTCATGCCGGGCCTAAATACAAAATAAACCGTGGTTGAGGAGAAGTAGAATAACAATATGTAAATGAAGGATTGAAAGCACACCTTATCAATTAACGAAAATTGTAGACTACATGTATTAATAACTACACTATAACTACATAACTACAAGTATTTATAACTACACTTTAAAAATCCAACGAAACTATTTATCATCGTATACGTATTAAGGTAGAATATCGAGTTACTAACATTATCTTCCTTCTACTGGTTGTTAGTTCTGTCTGGTTTAAAAAAGCACAGTTGACAATACCCTACATTTGGGAGTATGAAATTAAAACTACACGACGCAGATCTGCCTACTCGGTTTATCGGATTTCTTGTTTCATAACACTGACCAATATAGTTTTACTGTCTTCCTTTTTTTTTTTTGGTCAAAGTGTTCATATGTGTCTAACTAAATCAGAAATATTCACTTTAATGACGAAGTTGAAGCTGCTCGATAGCTGTAGTGGTAA
>NW_013750706.1:0-3172 GCF_000517525.1 Limulus polyphemus
TGGAACAAATGACGCTGCTCAAGACGTGTCACCTGAAAAAGCCACTGTCGAAGAAGAAACTCTACCTGGTTTTGAGAAGTAAAACAGTGAAGCCGTTAATGAAGTTACTACTACTGATGTGACTGTTTCAGATAATAGGACATTTCCTGATGGAGCAGATGAACCCCACGTGAAGCAGAATCCAATGAGACAGAGACCAGTACAGAAGAAGATAGGTCCTGAAAAATTAAGAGACTTTGTTGTATTTTAATTTTGTGTTTGTAAATTCTATACATTTAATTAAGTTATTGTTAATTATGTATTGGTTCAATGTAAGTGGCTATTGTTTGGGACGAATAATACTAGGAAAGGGGCAGTGTTACGACAGCGGAAGTCACGTGAAACTGCTGGCGCATTGGCGCTGGTGGCGTGTGCTTGGATTTTCTCGAATGAAGATGTTTCCAGACGCCCTCTTTTTTAGTATATAAGCCCGGCAAATAAAGTCAGCAAGAAAAGATAAAATTGCATAGATAGATGTAGAGATAGATAATTGGGTCAAGTGAACAGTAGGCATCGTAAGTGAACTGTGTGAATTATAGCGTGTGTTTGTATAAGTAGTTAAGTTAAAGTGACTGTGGACATTCTGTGTATTACAAAGTTGTATCGAGAAAGATAAAACTAATTCTAATTAAGAAATGACTTGTATTGCTGCAGTTCCTTGGAAAGAATTTATACCGGAAATTAACAAACGAACAGAGACATAAAGGTACAATTGGTGTGAACGTGCTTTTTAGTCACTATGAGATAGATGAAGTGAAGCCACTATTCAATTCTTCCCAGTGTACAGTCGCACAATAGCAAATATAATAAATAAACTCAGTATTCGGAAAGTTGTTTAATCTCGAAACTACACTTTAATCAACGTGTGTTATAGGGTTAAATTAGTTTCGAAGAATTCCTTTCCACATCACTAACTCTGAATAAGTGTACCACTCGGTTAGTAAGCTAATAATGAATTGGTCAGCTCTGTTTACAATGGTAAAGTACAAGTGAAATATTTGGATCAGTGTTAGGTGTGTGAGCTGCACGTGCGCCAAGCAATTCTCAACTTGTATCGGGGTGTTTTTAGTCAGAGACAGTTCAAAGGTCAATAAAACAAAAATTAATAACTAGAAATAGATGTATACTGTTACGAGATTTAAGCTATTTGGAATAAACATTTGTGTTTCCTGTTATAATTTGCAGTTATTCTAAAACAAAACCAAAGTAATTTAGATTTATTTCCTCTTTTTTATGATGGTTACGAGATCAGTCAAATCTACCAACATCATATAGAGTTAGCATTGATAAAATAATAGATTAAATATGTTTTATTCATAAAAACGTTTGCTGATTACTTAGAAAAATATAGAAATTATGTGACTGAAACTAGAAATAAATGTATAATGTTTTATTCACAAAAACGTTTGATGATTACTTAGAAGAATATAAAGATTATGCGAATGAAACTTGACAATTTTCAGATAAAGAAAAGTATTTTAATCTTAAAATCAAAATTTCTTTGCACATTGGATAGTCAATCAAGTTTTTAAATTAAGTATTAATATTTTTAGTATAGATTTGCTCGTGAATCCGTTTCTTTCAGAATGATTACAAGGCTTTCATACACAATATATTATTAATAAACATTTCTTTTCTTGCTGAACTTCTTCTAATTTTATATCTCTTTCTGCTCTTGACTTTCTTTTGAATATTTCACCCTATAAATACGGGTTGAGTGGGATTCACCCAGCTGATAACCATGAAAGTAATCATGAGAGTAATTGCATTATAATTTTTGGTAATGTGCGCGTATCTTTACAGGATTTTGTAGTGTTTTTATTTTTTTAACTCTTTCTTCCAGTTTTCATTTTCTTTATTCTTGTTTTTTTTTAAGTTTCTTTCTCGTTCTTCTAGCTTTCAATGATTTTCTTCTCGATAATATTGTAAATTTCGTTTCTTCTTGATATTCTATCCAAGGAGACTACATCTAATGTTCTTTAATATAGAAGTACTACATGAACAGCCTCATGTCTTGCAATGTTCCCTCCAGATTTGACTAGAATTTTATGGTTAAAATTGTTGTGTCCATGGCGCTAATGACAATGTTTTTGATCTTCATATCCACTGGAATTCCATTCACCATAAATCCATCAAAACATTTTGAATTGTTGACTTCTATTGCAGTCCAGTCACTGGATGCAAATGTATTTTTCACAAGTCCTGGTATGAGTATTTTGCTTCTGTACAGTACACTGATTATTATCCTTGTTGTTACAGGAAATTATCAACTGATGTAACTACCATATAATGTACTAAGCTTTCCTGGTTACAGAATTTGAAGCTATTTGAAGGTATTGTTTTGGTTGAAATAGTCTAGGAAGGTCTTGCAGTAATAGACAGCTTAACTTTAGTGGTAATAGATATATCACACTTAAGTTCTTCTGTTCCATATATTGCAGTAAATTGTGTTTAAGATTAGAACATTTGAACTGATGTATCAAGAGGTTTGGCTGGTTTAAACTTTGCGTTTATTAATTCGTTTTCCAGATATTTTCTTCTGTCAATGATTTTCTTTTGATGTCTTTCTATACTTCTTAAGTTTGTCATTACACCCTTTCTGTACTTTTCAATCTTTTCTTTAACAAGATTTATTTTTGATTGTAGTTTTTTAAATATTTTATATTTTTTACTTCTATCTTGAACTTGCTTCTTTATCTTCGTTTATCTTTCAGTTTTCTTTAAATAAAATATTTAGGAATAGGAAGTCTGATGTCAAATCCTTACATCAGTACAACTTGTAGATATACACAACTGAATTCAATTTAAGGTTAAAGCAAGAGTTATGATTTAGATAGCTTATATAGCATGAGTATTATATTTAGATATTTTTAGAAGTGAAAGCTTATTCTGAGTTTGCTTACATAACTGTTCACGAATCATACGTTATGTAGTTCACTTGTTATGAATTGGTGACTATTATATTAGTCCATCATTTTAGTAGAACCTTCTACGTTTATCTCGTTGTTTTATAATTTGAATCCGAGGTGTAGTTTCATAAATAGATATATTTAAATAGTTAGATCTAGATTGCGTGATTGTAAGTTTAGCAATAAAGAGCAAATAGTAGCGATTTTTAAAGTGTAGTTATCAT
>NW_013750707.1:0-1517 GCF_000517525.1 Limulus polyphemus
ATGAGATCTGCATTCAGCAAAATGTGTCGTCACAATAAATATGACGAATATAGTGGTTCAAATACTATTCATATACACTCTTATAATTCTTAAAAATCACCAAGGAACTAATTTAAGAATCTAGTGCTTAGAAAAGAGGCCTAACAAAATGTCTTATGACAAATATAATTAAGTACAATCATACTTCGCCAGCTTGTAAACGTCATTGACATTATAACAATTGTTATTGTAACAAATGGCCTAAATAAAGAATGTTCCGGCCACTACTCTGTTCATTCAATACCCTCTCAGTTTGGAACCCTAGCTGCCACATCAACAACCTGACGTCGGTATGTATCTCCATATAACCAAATAACTAGTCACTTAATCTAAAATATATTCTAGGTGTATATAATGTACCCACACTACACTCTGGATCCATATGTGTCTAACATGTTATTCTGTCTACCACAAAAATAATAAATAAAACGGAATAGTTGTAATACGAAAATACTACTTTTATCTCAGTCCAGAATCGTATACGTATTTGAAAAAAAATATCATTTGCTAAGCCTTATTCTCTACCTGAAAATGAGCTCTTAAATGAACTAGAAAGTCTGACTGTAAATACGAGTTAAAAAACTCATTATATTTGTATTTTCCGAAATTAACCACATAAAACAATACTTCAAAACAGTACAAAGTGATCATTACACGCATCAGATTTATACAAATGACATGCACGAAAATTAAGGATACCTGACATCTTAGCTAGCATCGATGGTTAACTTAGCTGTAGCTATCACTAAATCTATGATAAATTGGTTCTTCTTCCCCATTTCTTGAATGGGTATCCTATAAATTGTTTCCAGAACAAACTGTGCTGTGATCCTCCGAACGGAGCTGTTGCGGTGACTATCATTCAAAGACCAATCATTTATTTAACTTATCTTTCATAAACATGCAATTAAAATAGCCTTATACAAGTTAACTCTTTATGTCTTAAGTATCTTTCTAAGCAAATATATCTGTGTACAGAAGTAATTTCTCATGACAGAGTAACTTTTAGGCCTCTTTCATATTGATTCCAAATGTACTAAAGGAATTCAACAGGAACATCAACAAAAAATAAACGGATACTTTTTCGATATTCTGTATTTAATAAAAAGAAACATTAGCTATTAATATAATCTCATTCTAACTTTAAGCTTTGCACATTTATCTCTGATATAACTTCTTCAAGCTAAGGAGGGAATAATGTTTACCCGTAAGTTGTAGATTAGTGTTATGATCCTGTATTTTGCTTTGTTTTCATATCCATTATGCCAAAAAGAAAAGCTTGTGTTTTACATTTACAGTTTAAAATTTTATTGAGAAGTAAACTGATCTGCATTTTGAGTCTTGACAATTACCCTATTCCAACTTTTAGAAGGGCTGACGCTAAATTCTTAGGAGGAATATTTGCCACCATTTTGTGCAAGGTTTCTTCAATCCCCTGTTGAAGAAACCGCATATTTTCTCCTGATTTTAGCAAAAGC
>NW_013750708.1:0-1471 GCF_000517525.1 Limulus polyphemus
CGACAGATGGGAAGACCCAGCATGTAGCCTGATGCTGTATGTAAGTTAAAATTTAACCAAGCTTTAATAAGTTGGGTTTATGTAAAGTAACCATATTGAAAGTGTATATGCAGCTACAAATAAAGCTACTTGATATTAACAATATTTATTATAGGTGTTGTATTCTTCATTGTAATATTAACTCATTTTCTGAGGTGACAATGTCACTTTTAGAATTTCCAGTTCTCTGGGCCAACCAGTAAAATTATGTCATCATCGTGGATCACAATATATTGTCAGAATGTCCAGTTCACTGGACCAACCAGTAAAATTATGTTGTCTTCTTAGGTCACAATCCAGCCAGTCTAAGCTTGACTATTTACAATATGTATTTTCAAAATGTTCCTTTTATCATCAAATTTAAGGTATTAGGTAAAATTAAGAAATTTGTGGCTACATAACTGTGCCTCATTTTATTTTCTTACAAATACAACAACAAAGGTTTAATAATGACATTCCTGTTTTGAAAACAAAATGCCAGATTTGTGTACAGCTTACAAAAACATATTTAACATGATTTAAACAAGTTACGTCCAGCTGACTGTTTTTTTATGATAGAATTTGTTTTACTGAATCATACTTTACTAAGCCTCTTTATAGTCATAACTAATTTATTAGTTTTAACATAATCAGGATCGGCTGTATATATGAACTTTAAAAGAATGACCATTGAAATAATAACATGGAATATTTAAGCATACATTTACTTTTAGAAAACACTACTCTGTATTTTTGTTATATAATAAAAGTTATTGCTGGATGGAAAGTCCAATAGTGTTCTTTCCAGAAATGGCACTCGACTGAAGCAGTCAGCATACTCTGTTTCTTTGCTGTATACGAGTACCATCCAATCAGTGGATGTACGGAAACAGTTTATGTATAATTGACAGATGATTTACTAATTATTTTATTTGAAAGTCAGATTGACAAACGAGAAATGTCTGCCCCCTACCCCTTACCCCACCAGTGATGTGGTAAATAAAAGGATACTAAGTACATTATCTTAATACATCATAAACATCAGTACAAAACAGTTTTCCTTAACTTAACCCAGAAGTACAGTTTAAAATTTGGTTACCAGCTGGTACCTTAAGAAATATTGTCAAATGCTTTAAAGGGGGGGGGGGTGATTGTAACTGTTTTCATCACAATCTTTATGACTGACAAGATAGTTTTGTTTGACAACCACTCAAAAAACTCAAATAAAGATTTAATACTTAGGTAGTATAAAAAAATGTTGATAAAATTAGACAATATTAACAGGTGTAAACTTTTTAAAATTTAGTGATTCATAAAGAAACTGTTATAATTTAATTTAAAAAATACCTATAATTTATAAATTACAAATTCCACTTATGTCAGATTTAGCTGTGACATACTTAGCTCTGGATGTAGCCTAGCAGTTGTAAGGTTTAAATAGCATTTTTTTATT
>NW_013750709.1:0-1242 GCF_000517525.1 Limulus polyphemus
AAATGTATAATTTGACAAACCTATCATCATGGGCAAATATCGATTTATGACAGTCACCAAAGTCTAAACCCCAAATCTTTACATTTCTGTCTGCTGAACCAGTAGCAATTAAAGTGCTGTCTGAAGATATATCCATACACAGGACTGGAAACTGATGGCCATACAAAGACAGGAAAAACTGAAAAAATCAAATCAAGTTGTTCAAGAAAAACGTACTTCAATAAAAGCAGACTAAAAAATCAAACAACAAAGCAAAAACTTCTTAGCACAAGTATTATATATTTTAATTTTTTAGAAAATGTTAATCTTTATGGCAAAATGAATTTACTATAGTTAGAAACAGAAACTCAGAGGTTAAAATGAATGTGAAAATACATGACGATGGAAAAAAAAAGTAGCATTTTACTATCAAATATGGAATAAAACAACTTTATATCTCAAACACGGGAAAATGTAAAGAACTTGAAAATTATCTCTCATCAAAATGCAATAACTGATGAAAAAGAACCAAACTTTATAATGTTACAAAAATACTGATTATGATGCTTTATTAAATATTTAAATGAAAACAATTACACAACTTTTTAAATGTTGTACATTTCACAGGAAGATATTGCGTCATGAATTACTGTCTAATTATTAAATTAAAGTAGCTTAGATCTAAACAATAACTCTTAAAAATCATTTTAAGTGCTAATTTAATTGTGATACGTCGCTTCCTGACAAAGTTCATTAGATGAATTAAAAATTGGGAATTAAGTTCATTTTTTCCTATCCACAAGCATTTTAGTTATGATTTATATAAAGAACTAACAAGCAAAACCTACTAAAGACATGATTGTGATGAGGTTAAGACTTTTTTAAAAAACTAGAAGTTAAAGTTTCAAATTTAAACTCTTAAGTTTACATTTTCACTCTTTCAGAAACTAGACCTTGAAGTTACTTCTTTTTTTGAAGAGAAAACTACCTTGAGTGTGTCAGAGAAGAACACTTTCACTGTGCTGTCCAGTAAGGAGACAGCAACAAGACGTTGGTCAGGGCTGCAAAAAAATTAAGATTACTTTGTATACTATAAAACAAATCAAATTATTACTGTTTATAAACAATACAAAAAGATAAAACTATTAATTCAATTTATTCTGACAAAAGGTTTGACAGCAAATCTTTCATATACTAACACGTCTAATTATTAGTTAATTATGACAGAAGGAGCAACTTCTACATATGCAGATATTTACATGT
>NW_013750710.1:0-2538 GCF_000517525.1 Limulus polyphemus
AAACATCTTTACAAGATTATGTTCAAGATCAAGTTCAACTCACTAATGAGCTCTTCCTTCATCAAATATAAAACATAGATTATCAAAATTCTCATAGTGTAAGTTTATTTCTAGGAAAATCAAAATGTGTAACTTGTGGTAACAGATACAATCATTTTGAAGAATGTGACCTTTCATAATAAATGTATAACAATCGTAACATAACAAACATCATAACATAACGTTTAGGGACAAAATGGACCTGTGTTTAAGATTGTCAAGGGAATTGATAGTGTTGATGCATCACCTTTTTTATGCTTAATGGTGAGAATTGTAAGATTAGGGAACATAGTATAAATTTTGGCAAGGTAGGAGTTATCTTCAGCTAAGACAGTCATATTTTTCAAACAGGGTGGTTGGTCTTTGGAACGGGTTGCCTTCAGATGTTACAGAAGCAGTAAATTTAAGTGAGTTTAAGAGAATGCTTGATAACTATATGAATGATAAAAGATGGCTTTTTTTCTTTAATAGTTTTAATTTATAGGGTGGGACAGCCTAGGTGAATCTATGAGTATTGTTTTCAGTTTTGGGCTCCTTACCATAGAAAATACATTGAATTGTTTGAAAGGGTGTAGAGAAGGTCTACTAGAATAGTGCCTTGGATAGAGGGATTGTAATACGAGAACAGGTTAAGATCTTTGAAATTGTTTTCTCCTGACAAAAGAAGAATTAGAGGGGATCTGATTTTTTAATCTGGGTATACCAGTGACCAATACAACGAAATTATAACCTGTTTTGACCTGTATTTTATTATTGTGTTGATATAACCTAAACTCCTTTTACCCTATGACTATCAACAGCACAGTGTTTGAATGCTTAAGAGGTAACTGTCAAGTACTGAAGAGTAAATTCTTAATCATTTAATGATATAAGTTAGTTAGTCTCCGTAGGTTTAAATAAGGAACTTAAAGTTTTAAAGCTTTTCCTAAGTGCATCTTAATTAAACCTATTCCCTCTTTCGATAGGAAAATATGAACTTATTTATTAGTGTTGAAACAGTTACAAATATATTTTGATATACTTAACATCCCCGTGTATTGAAGACGCAATCACAACAAACAACGGCATGAGAAGTATTTTCTCGGTTCTTCATTTACTGACTAGAAAATGAACAGGAAGCTTATAGAAAAGCTGAGATACACTACTTATATTTGTTTAACAGAACTTATATACATATATAGATATATATACACAATATACACTGTAAGTAGTAGGTATAATAGTTGTTTTTATTTTAGCGTGATATAAATGGTGGTTAGGGGCACTCGCTCTTTATCCTCAGATTTCGGGATCGAATCGCGTAAAAAATACTTTTTGAAAAAGGCGCGGCTTTCTTACAGCATAACGGTTAATCCTATTTTTCGTTGGTGAAGAGTTGGCGGTGGGTGGGACTACCAAGCTGTCTTCCCTCTAATTTCACACTTCTAAATTAGGGACGGTTAGCGCAAATAGCTCTTGAGTAGGTTTGAGTGAAATTAAACAAACAACATAACTTTTTGCTTCAAGCTGGAGAACGCTCCAAAAATGGTAGATTGAAAGGAAAGTAATTCGCAAAAATGTACAAATTTTCTAACACAGTATTGCTTAAAAAAATTTTTAACATTTGCTTACGTCTCTTGTATATATATATAGGTGTTGTGTACATTGTATTAAAACGATTTGTAAAAACACACCTGGTCATAACATTCGCTGTCACCACGTCTGTTTATGCTCTATCTGATGACCGTGCATCTTGACAACAAACCTGTACCTAGTTTCCATTGTAAAAGGCTCTACAGTGTCCAAATCATACCGTCTAGTGCACGAGAACAACGGTTTGCCAGCATCTGTTATAGGAACTTGGTCTGCAGACTTGATCAGCATGTCTTGGTAAAGAACATCATGATTACCCACTTCTTCTCCAGCCTCTAAAGATAATTGACGTTTGAACTAATATTCCATGAAAGCAACCTGTTTAAATATGAATTATTTCACTTTGTCAGCAAGAGATCCTTCTTGAGTATGGTGTTTAGTGGTGCCTAGAGCACACCAAGATATTTTACAACTAAATTTGTGTTCATGTGCGGTTACCTGTTATAAAAACCCTCACTTTGCATACCATGTCTGGGTTACGAGTTGCTGTAGTTGTTTTTCTGGATGGTCCAATTACTCCAGGTGGAACCCTATTAACTTATTCTCCAATGGTATTAGGTTCAATGGTATCCCTGTCTTGTAAGTCCATGTTCTGGACACATCTAATGTATGAGAAGAAAAGCTTGGCCAAGATCTAGTCTAATTAAGTGTACATATTGAAATCACGGAGCTACATGGACAGACAACATTCTTAAGATTTCCTAAATATATATATACCTCTTGTTATCAGATATGCTTCCCCAGTATGGTTAAACGTTTTGAAAACACACACATCTTGGAATTACAAAAAATCTAAAACCACAATCTGACAAAAATATAGAGAATACCCCGTACAACAAACATTCTTTTTCTACATAAGCACTCAAA
>NW_013750711.1:0-1243 GCF_000517525.1 Limulus polyphemus
AAGAAGTAGACAAAGTAGATATCTCAATGTGGCTGTAAAAGAAATAGATCGTATAGTAGATATAATAGATATCTCAAGGTGATTCTAAAAAATGGATCGTAAAGTAGGCACAGTAAATATCTCAATATGGCTCTAAAACAAATATATCTTAAAGTAGACACAGTAAATAACTCAATGTGGCTCTAAAACAAAGAGATCGTAAAGTAGACATGGCAGATATCTCAATGTGGCTCTAAAACATATAGATCGTAAAGTACATACAACAGATATCTCAATGTGAGTGTAAAAAAAAAGATCGTAAAGTAGACAAAATATATTTCTCAATGTTTCTCTAAAACAAATATATTGTAAAGTATACACAGTAGATATCTCAATATGGCTCTAAAACAAATAGATCTTAAAGTAGACACAGTAGATATCTCAAAGTGGCTCTAGAACAAATAGATCGTAAAGTGTACCCAGTAAATATCTCAATGTCGCTCAAAAACTAATAGATTGTGAAGTAGACTTAGTAGATATCTCAATGTGGCTCTAAAACAAATAGATCTTAAAGAAAACACCGTATATATCTCAATTTGGCTCTAAAAAATATTGATCGTAAAGGAGACACAGTAGATATCTCAATGTGGCTCTAAGATAAATGTATCGTAAAGTATGCACAGTAGATATATCAATGTGTCTAAAACAAACAGATCGTGAAGTAGACTTAGTAAATATCTCAATGTGGTTCTAAAACATATAGATCGTAAAGTAGACACAGTAGATATCTCAATATGGCTGTAAAACAAATAGATCGTAATGTAGACATAACAGATATCTCAATTTGGTTCTAAAAATGGATCGTAAAATAAGCACAGTAGATATCTCAATGTGGCTCTAAAGCAAATAGATCTTAAAGAAGACACAGTATCTATTTAAATGTGGCTCTAAAACATATAGATCGAAAAGTAGACCCAGTAGATATCTCAATGTGGCGGTAAAACAAATAGATCGTAAAGTACACACAGTAGATATATCAATGTGAATCTAAAACAAATGGATCGTGAAGTAGACTTAGTAGATATCTAAATGTGGTTCTAAATCAAATATATCATAAAGTATACACAGTAGATATCTCAATGTGGCTCTAAAACAAATAGATCGTAAAGTAGACACATCAGATATCTCAATGTGGCTGTAAAATAAATAGATCTTAAAGTAGAGTCAGTAAATATATCATTGTGGCTCAAAACAAATAGATCGT
>NW_013750712.1:0-1672 GCF_000517525.1 Limulus polyphemus
GCTGTTCTTGTATTGCCGCCATAAAATCTGCTAAGCTGTAGTTTGATTTTCCGCCTCTCGTTTCCATCTTCTTATTCTTTTTTTATTTTCTATCCCACTTCTGACACCAATTTGTTATGCCTCCAGTCGTTACTTAATTTTCTGTAAATTCGTTCCGACGAAACTTTAGCGACACAAGTCCTTTCTTAAGTAAAACTGGTTTATTCTTTCCGAATACAACTTTACCGATACAGGAATCCCTCGATTAGTGCGGTTAATGTGTTCTTTAAAAGAGCCGCACTAATCGAATATAATAACTTATAGGAAATCGTGTAATTCGTACCTCAATTTTCATTCTCATTCTCAATTAATTTCTATTTTGCGTATTTTTTAATCAAAGTATAGGTATATAAGAAAATGCGAAAAAAATGCAATGAATTAAAATTTATTGATCTGATTTTTTTATAAAAAACTTATTTAGAGTGGCTTATCACATCGTATTCTTCTGTTCTTCATATAATTGGCAGTACTGAGAAATTGTCTCATCAATTTTTCTGCAAATTTGACGGCATCTATCTTCATCAGGATCTGTTTATAAAAATTTTCCCTTAAATTCTTCAATAACCGTGAAAAGTTCTTCTAATTCCTTCTTCGTCATCTTCTTATGCTGGCGGGTAGGTAAGATTTCTTCACATTCACCAATGTCTTCATATGCTCTCTGAGTGTCCAAATTTATAAGATCCTTATTGGTTAGTTCTTCTGAATGAGCTTCTAGCAATTCTTGCACATTTTCATCGTCAATCTCAGCGAAGCCAAGTTCTTTTCCAATATGAGTAATCTCTTTAATGACCTCTTCTGTATTTTTTGAAAAGCCTGTGACGTCCTGTGCACAGCGTGGAAGAACTGTCTTCCAAACACCTTGCATATTTCAACTGAAATTTCATTCCATGCTTGATGAATATTATCAATAGCATCCTTAATACTGAATTTCTTCCAAAATTGAACTAGTGTCATAGAATTCTCTCTCCAGATGTTCCTTGAATCGCTTGCTTGAAAGTCTTTCTCAGGTAGTATGCTTTAAAGGTCGCGATAATGCCCTGGTCCATTGGTTGCAATAAATAGGTAGTGTTTGCGGGCAAAAATGTCACTTGGATATTTTTGCACATTGAATCGAGACCAAAAGGATGACCAGGGGCATTATCTAAAATAAGCAAAGCTTTAAAATCTAAATTTCTTCTTCGGCAAAAGTCTTCAACCATTGGAAAAAAAATACTTGACGAACCATTCTTCAAACAAAGCTTTAGTTACCCATGCTTTTTTATTATATTTCCATATTATTGGTAATTGTCCTTGATTTATACCTTTAAGAGTTCTTGGATTCTGAGCTCGATAAACCAACATAGGCTTTAATTTCAAATTTCCTTTAGCATTGCCGCCCAATAAAAGGGTTAGTCTATCCTTTGCAGCTTTATATCCTGACTGGGAACTCTCAGATTTGGCCAGAAAAGTTATGGAAGGCATCCTTTTCCAAAATAACCCCGTCTCGTCGACGTTAAAAATTTGTTCATCCTAATACCCTCCTTCTCCCACAATTTTCTTCAGAACTTCAGAATATTCATCAGCAGCTTCCTTATCTGCACTAGCTGCTTCCCCTGTAATTCTTACATTGTGCAGGCTAGTTCTTTTCTTGAAC
>NW_013750713.1:0-1371 GCF_000517525.1 Limulus polyphemus
CAATATTCACCTATTCATACAGTACTTTAGCTATAGTACCGGTTTTATCAGTTGATTGCAGAATTTTAACTTTTGATTATAGATATCTATAGTTTTTTTATATTTCTAGGTATCCTTTGATTATATGTAGATATAATGCGCCCCCGGCTCCTACGCCTATGCTATTTCAATCAAAAGTTAAAATTCTGTAACCAAAGGTTAGATATCTACTTACAAAGGATATCTAGAAATAAAAAAACTATAGATATCGATAATCAAAAGTTAGATATCTGCATTCAAATGATAGAAATCTACAATCCATTGTTCAGATTCTGCACTCAAATGTTAAATTCTGCAATCAACTGATAAAACCGGTACAACGCTGAGCGAGACGATAACTACTTCGAGGCTTCACAAGGCAGTCGCGCGTGCGTCGTGTCAGCCAATGAAATGCCTGGAATAGACGGTGTGAAGCGTTTTGGCATGCGCGTGATCCTACGCCAACCAGTGTTTTAATTGTGTCAAATCGAGTGGCAAGTCGAAATTGTCTGTTTCATTTCAGATTTTGAATCCGATTTTTTTTCGAATTTACTCAGCCCTTCGTGTAATGGATAAATGGTTAAAGAAGTCAGTTGAAGTTGATGACAATGAGTCTTCAGTGAATCAAAACGAAGAAAAGTCAGGTCAATCAAAACCAAGTCAATCAAAACGAAGAAAAGTGGTGAGAAAGTATGATTCCAAGTACTTAGAAATGGGATTTACATTGGAATGGAGATGAAGAATATCCACGACCACGATGTATTATTTGTTGTGATCAACTTGCAAACGAGAGCATGTGCCCAAACAAATTGCGTCGCCATTTTGAGACGAAGCATCCCGAGTTGAAAGACAAACCCCTCGAATTTTTTGAAAGGATGCTAAGCAAGTTGAAGACAGGACAGAGCGTTATGCAACATTACACCAAAGTTAATGAAAAATCTTTGTACGTGTCCTACCTGATCAGTTTGAGAATTGCGAAAGCTGGTAAGCCACATACAATTGGAGAGACTTTAGTTCTTCCAGCTATAAAAGATACAGTTAAAGTTTTCTTTGGTGATAAGAGTGAACAGGAAATTGAAACAATTTCTATTTCTAATAACATGGTCACGCGTAGGATCGATGAAATGTCTCGATGGATAGAAAATCAGCTAATTCAAAGAGTTCGTGAAAGTACAATTTTCTCCTTACAACTAGATGAATCTACTGACGTACAAGGTCTGTGCCAGCTACTTGTTTTTATGCGTTATATATGGAACTCCGAACCTCATGAAGATATGTTGTGCTGTGAACCAGTCAGTCGAAGTACTAGTGATGATATTTTTAAGACTGTTGATACTTATGTCAAAACAAAAT
>NW_013750714.1:0-2036 GCF_000517525.1 Limulus polyphemus
ATCTTTATCGACCACCCTCTATAAGCTAAGTACCATAATAGGAACTTTCATTCTTTATCGACCACCCTGTATGAGCTAAGTACCACAATAGGAACATTCAATCTTTATCGACCACCCTGTATAAGCTAAGTACCACAACAAGAACATTCAATCTTTATCGACCAACCTGTATAAGCTAAGTACCATCTGGTCGTTCACAAGAACGAACGAAATGATCAGATACAAATGTGTGGTATTTGTTCTGTCGTAGTTTGAGTGGTTAGAAAGTGTCTTACTGGCAAGCACTAAAGGGTTACCCATTTAGCTCTATTGGTAAAACAATTGCATGGCGTGCGAGACATCTCGGGATCTCGAGGAAATATATCATAAAAATAATATACCATATTGGCGCCCAACTAGTGGTCATCCCACGATCCTGAAGTCAAGTCCGAGGAAGGGGGTTTGTTTGTTACAGGGGAATAATGCATTGCTTGAGTAGTTAAAAATTGACCCGGACGTGGCCCCAATGTAGTATATCGTGAACAATAATCACATTAGCGTCCAAATACTGGCCGTCCCACGACCTTGAAGTTTGTGACAGGGTAATTATATGGAAGTTTGGGTAGTTAAGAATTGGTTTACGCTAATTTAGTTCAATTGGTATAGAGCACTCGCGTGGTGTGCGAGAGATATCGTGCTCAGATCCGAGACGAGTAAATATATCGTGAAAAAATAAAATTACCCAGTTCTAGCGTTAAGAGATAAATACGAACACATTGTACATGAATAATGTCTTGACTTGTGCCTACATTTTCCACAGGTGGTGCTGTTTATCAGGTTTGTTTGTTTTTGAATTTCGCGCAAAGCTACACGAGGGCTATCTGCGCTAGCCGTCCCTAATTTAGCAGTGTAAGACTAGAGCTAGTCATCACCACCTACCGTCAACTCTTGGGCTACTCTTTTACCAATGAATAGTGGGATTGACCGTCACTTTATAACGCCACCACAGCTGAAAGGGCGAGCATATTTGGTGGGACGGGTTTCGAACCCGCGACCCTCAGATTGCGAGTCGAGTGCCTTAACCACCTGGCCATTCCGGGCCAGGAGTTGATGTAAACATAGGATTATTACATAGATAATGAATTGTGTGCTTCCAATTAGAATTATGGCCGTGAAAAGAGCATTGACATGCTTTGTTATGGAAATCTTCCTTAATACGCCATTTTCGTGTCCTTTCAATTTAAATCATTATGATAATTACTGTAACAAATTTCTTATTCAAACATTTTATAAACTTATGCTTAATTTTATGGAATGCTAAGCACGGGAAATAAGTTTCGGATATTATCTGGATTTCGGATATTATCTGGATTGTGCCTACCAGATTAGAGATCTGAAATTAACGCAGAAAAATAATTGTATAATTATTGACTATCATCGGTTCTTAGCCGATAACCCCCTCGGGGGGGGGGCAGCATTTTAATTATGCTGTGATAAATTACAATAATAATAATTTTTAAAAATATAATACATTGCAAATTAGCACACTATTATTTTTTTAACCACGCCTTTATGTAGAGAACCAATCAGGGGCATGTTTGCATTTTTAAGTATTAGTATTAAAATAATACATTAGTGAACCTAGGTGTCAGTAGAAATCTAACACTAACGCTATATTTATCTTAAAGGACTGCACTGAGAAGTTTTTCTATGTAATTACAACAATGGAAACTAGAGCTCAAGACTGCACTGAGAAGTTTTTCTATGTAATTACAACAATGGAAACTAGAGCTCAAGACTGCACTGAGAAGTTTTTCTATGTAATTACAACAATGGGTACTAGAGCTCAAGACTGTATTCACAGTTTATTTCTATGTAATTACAACAATGGAAACTAGAGCTCAAGACTGCACTGAGAAGTTTTTTCTATGTGATGACCACAATAGGTACTAGGGCTCAAGACTGCACTGAGAGTTTATTTCTATGTGATGACCACAATAGGCACAAAGACTCAAGACTGCACTGAGAGTTTATTTCTATGTGGTGACAACAATAGG
>NW_013750715.1:0-2627 GCF_000517525.1 Limulus polyphemus
GATATGGTAACATGAGTACACATGTACCACATCATTCCAACTTCTGTAATGCTAACCAGGCACGACTGGAAAGTCAATATGATAAAAATAATAAGTATATAGAAATGTATAATGTTATGAGATTTAAACTATTTAGACTAAACATTTGTGTTTTCGTGTTATAATTTTTAATCATTCCAGAATGAGAAATTCATAATTTATATTTATTTCATAATTTTTTATGGTGGTTATGAGGTTGGTCGAATTGACAGACCTTGTATAGTTAGGGTAAAGAAAATAACAGACAAAATATAAAGTTTTACTTAAAACAAACATTTGAAATGTATGTCGAAGGTTTTGGAGATTACACAAATAATATTTGAGATTTTTGGGATGAAAAATAGTTTTTTAATCATGATATGAAAATCACTTCACACTCGGACTAGTAACGAAGCAGACTTGATGTTTTCACAAACAAATCTTTTGTAAAAATATTTCATTTAAAAATCTGATTTTTTGTGTACAAAAGACTTGGAATCATTACTAAAAGTCTACCAAATTTTGTAGATACACAAACAGCATTAAAAGTTATAAATACTTAACATGTACAAAGTGTATAAGAACTCATGTATTTTATACCGAGCTTGTCGTTTAAAGGTTAAAAGACTACTTTCCTTAATATACATCATTTCTTTACATGAAGAAGAAGAATTGGGATTTCACAAACTTGGGATAAAAAACAAGATATATTAGCTGGCCACACAACCACTTGACTGACTCTTTACTGACTATACTGATGATAGTAACAGAAACTCCCAGGTATGAGCTGAGTATGTTTTATTAAAATAATTTTGAATATGCAATACAACAAGTTACTTGGCATGACCTAGTGGTTAGGGTGCTTGACTCACAATCTGCAGGTCATGATTCTAATCTCAGTCACCAAACGTGCTTGCCCTTTCAGCTGTGGAGGCATTATAATGTGATGGTCAATCAATCCCCCTATTCATTGATGAGAGTAGCCCAAGAGTTGGTGATGGGGACATTGATTAACTGCCTTTTCTCTGGTCTTTCATTGCTAAATTACGGATGGCTATTTAGGAAGGCACCACAAGGTAAGTCTTTCTGAGAATCACTGATAATGCATGAGCACTTAAGGTGCCCAGTTGTTGTAAGTGACCTTGTGACTCAAAAAATAACAAATCATCTGACAACCACAGCTGATATAAAGCTATGGCGAACATCGTGTATTGTTACTATAATGAACAAACATGGCCAACTTGTTGATGAACATTGGAGTGGTTACCCTCCAACTCCAGTTTAAGTTGTTGTGAAAGTTATGAAAATGGTACTCAATGCTGCAGAAACAAAGCACATGAAGAATCCAACACCAATTAGATTACCCAACAGAAACCAACAGTCAGGAAGATTATGCAAAAGATGTTGAACTTGTATCCAACAGGATAAAGAGAATCCTCGTAATGAAACAAAGAGATGGAAATCAATGAATAAACTCTGCACCTGAGTTCCCAACTATAACAACCATTGATGACACGTCACTTTAGAGAGTTCTATACGGACAGACAAGTCCCACTCTTCACTCGATGACCAGGTCAGTCATAGTACCCATCAGATTTGCAACCACATTTATCACTGAGGATACCACCATTAATGGATTATAGACAGTGACAGTTAATATTGTACACCATAAGTCCATGTTTGAAAATGATGTTATTCCTGAACTTCAGGGAAGAAGTGTTTTGTGGTAACACATTTTATGATCCCACAATATATTAGTATAAAATGTGTTTAGAAATAGAATAATCAGCATTCATGTGGTTAAAATATTCATCTGATTTATCTACTGCCGATTTTTGGCTTGGGGGGTTACATGAATCGCTGGTTTATTATATTGCTTCTTTCAACTTAATGGTTCTGAAAGATAACATTTTCTACCACCTGCAGGATGCTGTAGGAATAGTTGTTCAAATCTCACATAATGTTTGGAATCCCAGAACCACTGGCTGAAATTCCATTTTCTGATAACTTGCATGGCATATATTATTTTTGCACAAATCAGATTCACAGTACTTTGTTTTCCAATACTATTAAGTACAAGGAATATCCTCATCTTCAGAATTCTATATACCTGATCTGTACATATCGTTTTGATCGAAGTGCATGAATATTTTGCATCAAAAGGGGCTTTTACATACCCTTCCACAAAGTGATCAACTTTCAGTGGCATCACACTACCTCTAAAATATCAAATAATGTAAACAAAGCAGCAGAACAAAAATTTCTCATTCACTGATTTTGAGATGGCTCAAAATTGAATGTCTGCACGTTAGAACTGCACTTGTAAAGTATTGTTATACCACTAATAAAAACACTAGTGCAGCACTGCATTAATATAAAAATGGTGCACAAAGGGCATTGTAACCTGCATGTTATAAGAAATCGATTCAAAACTTTGATAACAGGCAGATGGACAGCATGATGTAGGTAAATTAAAGATATAAAGTCCTCATGCTGTCCATCTGCCTGTATATAGGTAAACGAAAGATATAAAGTCCTCATTCTGTCCATCTGCCTGTACAGGACTTTATATCTTTAATTTACCTACAACAGGCAGATGGACAGCATGA
>NW_013750716.1:0-1662 GCF_000517525.1 Limulus polyphemus
ATAGATGATACATTAAAAACAGTATAATGCCTATTCAAATAACTATACGTATTTCGTAAATTGAAGTTTATCCAAAATAACTTCTATCTATTGTCCCAATTGACATATGAAACAAATTCAAGTGTTAAACTGGGGAGTTAGCACTTGTTTGTTCTCTATTCACTTAGTTCCACAGAATATTAACAAAACTTTACTTATAATGGCTGGAGACGGCTTAAATGGGCAATGCCAATTACATGAAACACATGTAGAACTTCTGTATAAAAATTTCGAAAACATTATTTGAATATATATATATATATATATAACTAAAGATTATGGAAGAGTGACATTTTTGACTATTTCAGTCACTACATAAACAAGGATATGACCATTTAACAGCTCATGTACAATATAGACACAGATATCAATAAGGTTATGAACAACAACTCATGTACAATATATATTATATGGATAAGCAACTAATTACACAGACCTGCGATGGTTTTATTGTCTTGAAATGTTTACATGTTCTACAGTGATTCCTGTACGCTGAATCCGAAAATATATCCATTTTTCTCCATCAGGTACAGTTTTTTTCACAAAACATCATAACGCAATACATAAAAGAAAGATCACAACACGTAGTTTTGAGAATAAAAGACGTAGATTTCCCAAAACATTCAGGATGAATGAGTATTCTTCAGTTTGTTCGTATTTTTGTTAACAAACATAATAATAAAAAAAATGTTCATTGTGGTAAACGAAATAATACTTTGATTTAAGTAAGAGTTTTTTCTTTCCGATTTGTAAAAAATCCTTAAGTGATAGAAAAAAAAGAATATTATTTTCGAAATCTGCGTAGCTGAATTATGGAAAATCCGTTATTAAAACCAAAACAACTGTTATGAAATTTAAATTCGCAGACACGTGTTATCCGCAAATCTTTTCACTCCTTTGTTTGTCAGTATTGAACATTTTGTGTTGTTTAGATAATTACCCACAGAAAAGAGAACAAGGAAACAACATTACATGGTGACATTTGAAAAAGTATGAGCAGAATGTTTGAACTCAATACTTAGAAATAGAACATTCTTCAGAACCTAAGTGTCATGTTATGGTGCAAATTTTCAAACATTCGTGTTTATTATTTTCAATAAAACTTACCAGCAGTAAATAATTTCTGTTTCTGAACAGCCTTATTTTATCTAATGCTTTTCTCTTCTGGTATTAAACCTGAAGATAAGCGATTCATATCAGAAAACGTATATTTTTCTGAAACCCAGTAATATGTTTTACAGGGGAAAAAGTACAAAGAAACATATATGTAAAAAAATCTTTAAGAAATTGTGTTTGTTTGTAGTTAAGCATAAGGCTACACAAAGGGCTATTGGTGCTCTGCCCATCACGGGTATCGAAATCCGGTTTCTAGTGTTGTAAGTCCGCAGACATACTGCTGTGCCACTGGGGGCGTTAAGAAATTAAGTTACCTTTCAAAAGAATAATTTCCTATATTTTGAGAAACAGTTATGGATGAAGTTTTAATGCCTCGTTTGTTATTGAAAGACATCAGACTGAGGAGCTATTCAGTTATAATTTCCTATATTTTGAGAAACAGTTAGGGATGAAGTTTTAATGCCTCGTTTGTTATTGAAAGACATCAGACTGAGGAGCTATTCAGTT
>NW_013750717.1:0-3088 GCF_000517525.1 Limulus polyphemus
CAGTGTAAGACTAGAGGGAAGGCAGCTAGTCATCACCACCCACCGCCAACTCTTGGGCTACTCTTTTACCAACGAATAGTGGGATTGACCGTCACTTTATAACACCCCCACGGCTGAAAGGGCGAGCATGTTTGGTGGGACGGGGATTCGAACCCGCGACCCTCAGGTTACGAGTCGAGTGCCGTGACCACCTGGCCATTCACTAAAGGTATGGAGTCCCCGAGATGGGTCTAACCAAGTGAAATAAGTTCTTGACAGTAATGTCTCACTACGGATATTCAAGATTTAGTTGGTAAAAATATCTAAAAAACAGCATAATTTAAAAACATGACTAATAAAACGCAATCATTACACATGGTGGCGTAAGTGGTAGTTTCTCCGAAATACAACTAACAAGTTACAATATCATTTCACGCTTCTTTGAATTAAATATACATATTGCGTCCAGAATGTTCATATTATGTGCTAAACTGTTCTTCAAAAAAAGGAGAGGTACTGTCACGGTTATGTCATATGTGATGTAAAATAAAGTAATTAACATTTGCCTATGGGGGTGTTATAACGTGACGATAAATCCCACTATTCGTTGGTAAAGAATACCCTAATAGTTGGCGATGGATAGTGTTGATTAACTGCCTTCCCTCTAGTCTATCACTGCTAAATTAGGGAGGTAGGGGCCTCGAGTAACATAAAATTCAAACAAATAAAAATATTTGCCTCGCCCTCTATATTCGTTTTTATATATCTCTTGAAAACAAACAATCTCGGCGTCCATTTTTGTCCAGTAAAATATTCCAGGTTGTATTTTTTTTGATTGGTTGAAACAAGTCTTGTTTATGTTGTTACAGTGATAACAGGAGGATGTTCATGAGTTTATCCGACACAGCTACCAAGGGCGACCATTTTGTTATTATTGTTCGCTAACTCGATGGTGAAAGTTTCTGTATCAACCAGTACCACAATTAAATCGACCAACCTACTCTATTGACCATCCAACACTGAACAACAGCATATCCAAATCTACTATTAATGTTATTGTCTAAGGTAACAGCTCATCTTGAATGTCGTAATATTCTACACAATTGGTTGGTTTAATGGTTCGTGAAAAAGGTTATATATACATATATATATTAGGAAGTCGATCTAATCAATTTCTAACCTCTCTTAGTTATTTGTACCATAAAAAACAATATAAGGTAATGATATAATATTTACATTCATAATATTTTTTACACTTTACTGTCTACGTTTTCTATCTCTGTAGAAGACAGTGTTTTCACGAATCGAATATATACAAGTTTTCATGTTACATTTTTACTAAATCAGTAATTTAAATAACCATTCCATAAACTTTGAAATGATGCGAAACTAAAGTGTAATGAGGGTGCTTAGATAACATCGATGATTATGACAGTCTTTTGTTAGAGAATTAGATTGTTTTCATATTTAGCTGATTAAAAATAAATCTTATAGATTGAATAACCGTCAATCTGGATCTCCATACGGGATCTCTCGAATTCAACCGTTAATCACCAGTTTCATTTCTCCATTACTATTCACCCGCACAGTGCACCTATCTTTCACGATACTCAGATAAAATATCTGATAAATCACAAGAAACCCAATAAAACCCGAACGTTTACGGAAGGTAGAAACTCTTATAACATTTGAAATCTGCCTTTCAAAAACACTCGGGTTTCTTGTTTAGTGATATACTTATCTTTGAAATCGTACATTCTGGCTATCAAGAAATCTATTAATTTATCAAACAAAATGCTAACATTAAGTATCGTGTGTTTTAATATGGCGTTTTTTAAAATAATTACTAACACAATGACTTATTGCTTGCTTTCTTCTTCACAACTCAACATCAAGGTCAGAGGAACTTAACTACGAGTCGACGACTTGTAATGATTCATGTTTGAAGTTAAATTTAATTAATCAGTTAAGTTTATGTTTAACTACTTGCGATGACTTGTAACGTTCTATATTTTAAAAGAAGTTTAATCAATTAACCTAAATATATGCCATAGGAGTTCATCTTGAAGCTGATACGGAACCAATTCTTAAATTTAGCCGGTTTTATGAGACTAAAATCAATATTTTGTCTACTAACACATCGGAGACCCAATATCCAATTAATGGAGCTGCCTTTTTTCTACATAACATTTTTTTAATAAAAAAAAATATTATAATGACAAAGGCTACTAAAAATAATAAAACAAATAGTAAAATAAAATAAAACAATTTTATTTTCATAAGCCGTCACCAGGATACACCTTGATACTTATGTGCTAGAATTTGAGGTAAACAGTTTCAGGTAAGCCTGATTTTCTGAAATATCTGCTTAGATATAACTTAACATCTCAAGTTGCATTTCTAATATACGTAGTATCATTAAAGAATGCAATAATATTGTATAATAAAAAACATGAACGAGATGACTATTGATAGGCGATCTAAGACTGAAGATTGTAAACAACTTTCATAAAAGTTTTACTACACTTAATTCTTAGGCCTAGTCCTTAGGGATGTTAAGACGTTTCAACATTCATAGCACAGGTTTAGCCTTACATCCTTAGATTTAACCAAAATATCGTTAAGGCTAGCTCCATTATCCTGAGATTTAGTCTTTAAAAGTGTTAGATGTTTCAATTCATAACATGGGTCTAGCCCTTAAACTTTAAGTTAAAGATGTTAGACGTTTTAACATTATTGACATGAATATAACCCCAGGTTTAACACCAACAACATTTAAATCTAGCCCCAGCATCTTTAGGCCTAGTCCGTAAAGATGTTAGACGTTTTAACATTATTGACATGAATCAGCCCCAGGCTTAACACCAACATCGTTAACTCTAGCTCCAACATCTTTAGGCCTAGTCAGTAAAGATGTTAGACTTTTAACAAACAAAAATGCGTTACACTGTTGGTTACCACAGTTGAATCTAGAGCTCTAAAAAATTCTATTTTTCGTCAAAAGTCCAGAGGAGCTGGTTCAGTTACTTTAGAACCTAATTGACGAGACTATTTATTTCTTTTATACTCATTTATCACAACAGAATCAGTGATAAATTCACATACATTA
>NW_013750718.1:0-1240 GCF_000517525.1 Limulus polyphemus
TTTGTTTTTAATTATGCACAAGGCTACACAAGGGCTATCTGTGCTCTGCCCACCACGGGTATCGAAACCCGGTTTCTAGCGTTGTAAGTCCGCAGACATACCGCTGTGCCACTGGGGGGCATTGTTTTGGTAAAGTAAATGTCAAGAATGCTGTTCTGGTAAATGAAAAGTAAGCACATTAGATATATATATTTTCTAACTGGAATTCTGATACTATTCGGAAACGATACTCTTAATGAGCTCGAATATTATTATTTCTTTCAATAGCTCGTTATTTTATTTTGTTGGGGAAAGAAAATAATTATAAAAGAAAATTACAATAAAATTACTTTTGTTCAGTAAATACAATTGTCCAAAAACTCTTAAAGTTTAATTATAATAAACGTGTATTCAAATGAACATTTATGTATTATCATAACATTATTTTTATATATATTTTACATTTGACAAAATGTTATTTAGAAACATACTTCTCTGGCAGAGTAAAATAACAAAATAATTTATAATAAAATGTGTCTAGTATTTGATAATATCGTTAGAAACGTTCCACTCATTACGAAATTGTGTTTTCCATAACTGCTCATGTCTTAATACCCTGTTTTGTTTGTTGCAAGCTTACAACAGACTAAGTTGATATAATAATCAGTCTTTATCTTTAGAAACTATTATGTTAATATCAAAATTACAAGTGAGTATCAGAAGTAAAAATGAATTTTTCTCACCCAGTTTCCTCAAAAGAAAGACGAGTAGATTGTATTAACTGCAGTGACATATTTGTCTGTGTCCATCTGACCATGAAAACTAATTTCCTGAAGCTTACGGCTTTCATATTTTCGTCCACCAGATTATTCACTTCTTTTATTTCGTTTGTATTTCTTTTGAGTTCACGAAGAACCATTCTTTTTTTTTTCTATCTACGTTGGCGATATTTACTAATCTATAGGGCATTAATGCATTTCGAAATACTGCTTATCACTGGAATATATATATATTAGGTCTATTAATCATTCGATGTTCGTTTCTGTCCGCAATATGTATCCACATAAACGTGTTGTTCTTCTGTCATAGTGGACTTAATATATATTTTTACGTTTCTATAGGGTCCGGCATGGCCAGGTGGTTAGGGCACTCGACTCACAATCTGAAGGTCGAGAATTAGAATCCCCGTCACACCAAACATGCTCGCCCTTTCAGCCGTGGGGGCGTTATAATGTGACGGTCAATCCCACTATTCGTTGGT
>NW_013750719.1:0-2378 GCF_000517525.1 Limulus polyphemus
GCTGTCAACATGGCCCACACATAAGATTTAGTCTCCACCTCTCATAAAAATATCTCCCACTTCACCTACGTTAATCTTGCTATACAACATTGTACTCACAAAGAAGACTTACAATCTGAATTCAACTACTTAAATAATGTAGCCGATAAATAAATGCCGATATTTATATTTGCCAATAAGATTGGTACATAGTTTTATTTGTTTTATACAAATATGTTTTAATATAAAAACAATAATACAATTTACAATAACAGTTATTACAAACAGCTGCTACAAACAATAATTTATATACAAAAGTTCTACAAACTTACAAGCAATATAAAGTCTTCTATCTGGTCTGGAGCTTCCTCGATATCTTATCGAGGGTTTACGATGAGCGAGTTAATGTCGAGTTGACGTAGGTACAATTCACTTAACTGGGAGCTGGCTAGCTCTGTATTCTACAACAATTTTTTTCACCGATGAAGTTAGTTAATATTTTCGTAAAAGTACTAATGTCCGATGTGAATCCACTGAAGTTAAATGGTTTGTAATGTTCGGAATTTATAAATGTTCTTGGTCAAATATCTTAAGTTTCCCGGTTAATAAGCGTTATAACAATCACAGTTATAGCTTCCGAAGTTTATAGCAAATCAACAATAGATACTGTTTTTAGGCGCGTTGCGTTGATCATATATATAGGTGTGTGGAGAGTCTCTCGAAAATTCAGATTACGTAATAATTCAAAGCTACACTAACGTTTACGTACACACATATATTGTTGATTCTTACACTCGAACATCTTGTACATCTTTATAGAATAGGCGAGAGTTTCGCAATACATATTTAACATTATGTACATTTCTAAATATTAATTTAATTTAAACAAACATTGGTATGAAAATAAATGTATAATAATAAATCCATCACAACTCCCTCCTTACAGAATTAAAAATTGTCTAACGCCAATTATTAACTAAGAATTATATATATATACATTGACAGCAATACATTAGATATAATACATTATTCAAAGAATTATACAACTTCAGTAATCATGATAGTATACAACACAATCAATACATATAATCTATGATCATATAACTACGTGTTATCAATCCCTTTGACATGGATTATCTTCAAATCATACTCTCGTAGTGATAATATGCAATTTAATAGTCTTCTTTTTTCCTTTCTTTCTTTTGTCTTCTTCCTTTCTCTTTTGGTTACTTTTTCTTTTTTTTCGTTCTTTTTTTTTTGTTGAGTGGATGACCCATAATTGGTAACAATACTAAGACCATGTCACCAGGACGAAACTTATGTTCTTCATCCTTGCGGTCATAAACGTTTTTCATTCTAGTTTGGGATGATTTCAAAGTTTGTCTAGCCAACTCACAAGCACGTAAGAGTCTGAACCGAAACTTGGAAACGTAATCCAATAAGTGCATTTTTTTACCATTGTTCCTTCAGCAAGTTCAAATGACCATGCACTGAATGGCCAAACACCAAATCAAATGGGCAAAACCCTAACGACTCCTGAACATCAAATAATGATAAATTAACTTCTTCATCCCAATCCTTCTCGTTATCGAGACAGTAAGTCCACATCATATTTTTCGCAAGAGCACCTTGCAAATCTGAATGATAAGCACTAAATTTGATCTGTTTAGCACCGAGCTGATAAAGAACTTGTTGAAACAACTCTGACATAAAACTGAATTTATTTGGGCAAGCCAACGAAAGTACAGAAATTAATCAAAGCCTTAGAAATGTTTCTTAAAGGGATAGCTTCTGAGAATCGAGTGCATGCGCACATGATAGTCAAATAATATTGATTCCATGATTGAGTTTTTGGTAAAGGCCCAACACAATCCACAATCACACGACTGAAGGGTTCTTTGAAAGCTGGTATAGGTTGCAAAGGAGCAACAACAATTTTCTGGTTAGGTTTTCCAACCAACTGACAGGTATGACAAGTTTTACAAAACTGAGAAACATCTTGCCTAATTTTTGGCCAAAAGAAATGTCTCATAATTTTGTCACATGTGTTCTTGACACCTAAATGACCTCCCATGGGGAGTTCATGGGCAACTTTCAATATTTTAGAAAGATATGCTTTGGAAACAACGATTTTATAAACTACAGCCCAGTCCTCTGAAGCTGGCACATCTGGTGGTCTTCATTTTCGAAATAATAACCATTTGGAACTTGGGGAGTGCATATTTAAATAGTGAATAGATCTGTGGATTTTTTTCATGCTCGGTGGTTAGTTTACTTTTAGTAAACGGAAATTTACTAGGTGAATCAGATCCCTCATAATCCCATCCATAAATGCTACTCACCGAGGTATTGTCAGTAGGACAATCATCCACAAGATCCCTGTCAGATGCAAAAAATGT
>NW_013750720.1:0-2114 GCF_000517525.1 Limulus polyphemus
CGTTTAATCTTCCATAGTACTTTAGTGTTATAAATATAGTAAACTTACCACAGTGGGATACGTATAGAGGTGTAGTTTTAGTGCCCCATCAAACAAAACAGTAATAGCATTCTATTCAAGCAAATTTTGTTTTACCGCGATAGCCTTGTTTCGGGCACACACTGGTTGATGTAATTCCTGTACAATTTACGCCATCTACTTCTCTACAAACCTAACATTTCAATCCTTTATAGCATAGAAGACGTCATAGTCAAACGCCTCTTTGAAATACATTTCTTAAAACCGAAGAATGTCACGTGTTTTAAAGCGCAACGGAATTTTTAGAGTAAACCTTCTTCTTAATTACTCTTCGAGGCAAAATCGTGCAACCAGCTTAATCCTTTGATATTGTGTACAGATAAGTACAAATCTAGGTGGACGCCGTATTAATGTCTGTCTTGATTTTTAATAATAAAAAAACTAAGCCTATTTATTTTGTGCCGTCAGAATTTCGTTGTTTATTGTAAAACAAAATTCAGTTTTTCCGAGATTTTGGTTAAAGCAGTGAAATTCTGCCGGTACTCACCGGCACTCAGTATCTGTGCTTCTGTGTTTGTTGGCTATTCAATTTGAATAGTGTATACATGAATAAGTACAATTAACTTGTTATTGCATACACACTGACAAAGGTGAGTACCTTTATTTCTTTATGATAAATTTCACCAGGGGACCGCCACTGACGTCAGTATTGGAGGTTTTTAAATCTTAGTTTTCCCATAATATAAGTAACATCAGCAATGGAGGTTTTTCAAATCTTAGTTTTCCCACAACGATGTCCTTTAAGTAACGTCAGTAATGTAGGCTTTTAGATCTTAGTTTTCTCACGATGTGTTACTGGTAACATCAGTGATGGAGGTTTTTCAAATCTTAGTTTCTCACGATTTTTTACTTTAAGTAACATCAGTAATGGAGATTTCATTCTTAGTTTTCTCACGATGTGTTACTTTAAGTAACATCTGTAATGGAAATTTCATTCTTAGTTTTCTCGCGATGTGTTAAGATGTTCTTCCCTGTAGTTAAAATAGATTATATCAGTTTAAGATGTTACCTTGTTCTCCAAGTAAAACTATGTATTTTACTATTTAGTTAGCCATCGTCCTCTGAAAGGTCAGTAAAACGAATTCCAAATAAACTAATTAGTATACTTAAAATAAATAAAACTAAGTCCAAGTTAGATGCTGGATTAATAGAAGAAACTTTAGCTTAGTTTTAAAAGTACCGGCTACAAATGCTTTTTTTTTAAATACTTTTGGTGCCATCACCAAACTCAAACTCAATCATTTTCAGTCTACCGGTGACACAGAGGTAAGCTTGAGAACTAGCAACTCTAAAATCAGGGCTTCGACTCCTCGCAATGTGGACACAGTGCAGAAGCCCATTACGTAGCTTTTCGCAAAACAAGCAGACTTGTGAAGCACACAATAAAAACTACAGCTTCGGATTACTTAAAGTCACTAATTCTATTTACAAGGCCGCTTTTAATCATAAAATTTACTTCGTATTTAGGGAGTGTAAATAGATATAGTTCACAACTTAATTTTAATAACTTGTTTATCTAATAAAACATGTAGAATAGATTAGCGATTGTTCATGTAGACAGAGAAAAAATACACAAAGTTCCAATTACTAATTTATTTCCTTTACCCTTCAACTCTGAGATGAAATTACATTACGTAGCTCTTCCGCAGTATTGATTGTTGATCTTGAGCCACAACTTTCTGGTGTCTGATAATCAAATTGTTGTTGATCTTGAGCCACAACTCTCTGGTTTCTGATAATCGAAATGATGCTGATCTTGAGCCACAATTCTCAGGTTTCTGATAATCGAAATGATGCTGATCTTGAGCTACAACTCTCATGTTTCTGATAATTGGAATGATGCTGATCTTGAGTCACAACTCCTTGTTTCTGATAATCAGAATGATGCTGATCTTAAGACACAGCTCTCTGGTTTCTGATATTCAGAGTGATGCTGATCTTAAAACACAACTCTCTGGTTTCTAATATTCAGAGTGATGTTGATATTGAGCCACAACTCTCTGGTTTCTGATAATCGGAATGATGCTGATCTTGAG
>NW_013750721.1:0-1239 GCF_000517525.1 Limulus polyphemus
GGGTCAGGTGGTTGGGGGAATTCATCCAACCAACCAAAAAGTCACAAAAATACAAAAATTAAAATATTAACTGTCAATGGAAACGGAAAAAAACACACGGAGAAACTAAAACAATACTTACAACGACACGCACACGACAACACGAATCACTGGAAAGTCGGCTGGTGCAGATATCGGAATAATCATGCAGCTCCAGGCTCGGCCCCACTGAAGATTTGAAAGAAAGAAGACTTCTATATAATGTCTGGATTTGATGATTAAGAAACTGGTGTTATTAAACTGAGACATCAATAATATGTATACAGATCGTTCACTTGCAAAGATACCTCGGGTGCTTGATACATTAAATATTATTTTAATTCATTCTTTATTTGTTTACTTATTTTTAGTGAAATTGGTTTGTCAGATATCATTGTTGTGAGGTGAAAAGTCCCAAACTGTCGTAGTTAACATAAAAAAACATTATGTGCTACCATCTAGCGACGGTAACCGAAACTATTATGAAATGTAGAAGTAATTCTCCTGAGTAGTGGTTTTCCTTTTTGTTATTTTCTCAGAAAAACCAGAGTAATAGGAGAAGATAATAACATTGCTCTTATATACAAATCGGGCGGGCAATTTTTTCACATGTTGCCTATCTGTCAGGCAAAGTAATTTTCATCTTAACATTAAGAATACTTTTGTGCATCAGAAAAGTTTGAACTTTCATATGCGAAATTTTTTTAATGTCCAAATACTAACCAAATGTTTACTAAGAGAAAACTTTATATTTTATATATTGTCTTCAGTGATCACTTTCTGTTCGGGTCCGGAAAATTTGAACGATCTCGCAACCACCATAAAAAATTATGAAAGAAACATAAATTATGCATCTTTCATTCTGGAATGAACACAAAGGGATTTAAATTGATAGTTATTGGACGAGCATAAAGACGTGTTTGTTGTGCAAATATAAGGTAGTGATATAACTTATTTCTATTGTGTTTTAAATAAAGGTTCTTAATAATAGTTCAGTATAGTCTCCATCTATTGAGAGATAACTGAACTTCCAAGTATTTTTTCTTAATTTTTTTTCCGTCTATTGAGAGATAACTGAACTTCCAAGTATTTTTTCTCCATCTATTGAGAGATAATTGAACTTCCAAGTATTTTTTCTCCATCTATTGAGAGATAACTGAACTTCCAAGTATTTTTTCTCCATCGATTGAAAGATAACTGAACTTCTAAGTTTTTTTCTCC
>NW_013750722.1:0-1893 GCF_000517525.1 Limulus polyphemus
GATACACAAACATTTAAACTTATTAACTAATCAAAAGATACGTTAATTAATAATTTCATTAAAGATTATAGAGAACTTAAATAGATTTACCTTTTCTCTATGATATTATTAAACTACATAAATCTTTGATTAACTTTAGATTTATTTCTAGTCCAATAAAAACAATTATTAAACAACCGTCCATTTTATTAAATATAATACTTAACATTTTATTTCATAAAATAAAAAATGTAAATAATATTAATAAAGATAATTAAGCCATTTTAAAATACCTAAATAAATTTGAACAAGAGAAAAATATTTAATATTACCACACAGTATACCATATTTACATTGAAAGAATTAATTTATGTTATAAATTCATTAATAGAACAGTTCTGTTATCCTTTCATTGTACCGGAAGATAGTTTTCTTTGTTTAAAGTTAAGCACAAAGCAACAGAATGGGATATATGTGCTCTGCCCTCACGGCGATCGAAACCCAGATTCTAGCGTTGTAAGTTTCCAAAATACCACTGTGTCACTGAGGGGCAATTCAAGTAATATATATATAATCCTGTGATATATAATCTATTAAAACTATTTATCCGATAGAATTATAAATTGAGAATACTTGAATATCGGATGTATAGGCATATAATGTAGACCTAGGAATTAAAATAATTGATAATGATATCAATCTAAATGTTTTTGGTAAAATAAAATATTTTTCTTTTCCACTATACAGCTTTCCCTCTTTTAATAGTAATGTACTATACTATTCTGTTATATGTATTATATAACTTCACAATTATTCAGATTTTGTAATAAATTACAATATTTCATTACTAATGTTGAAATATTGATGCAAAAATTAATATTCAATAGATTTAATAAAGAAACTCTAAATAAAATTATTAATATATTTTGTGATATATATATATTAAATAAAAACAAAGAAGTAAAAATTAAGGAGATTTTGCTGGTAGTTTCTAATAAGTATTTTCAGTTTTTAATTAGGTCCATTAAACGACACTACTTTTATGCGGATGAACACCTTATCGCATATCGCACGTGTAATGTCTGAAAATTGGTAGTCACAGTGGTTTAAATGGGCGGTGGTTGGGAGTTATATTAGCTAGTTTAGATAACTTCATTGGGCCTTTATACCTTTGTACTGGTATATATTATATAGAGTATTAATTTAGTTACGTTAGGGCTTTACTACTATAATTGGGCTGGAATGCCAACCTCAGGAGGTAAGTGGTAGTGCCTTATTCGTTTATATTGTTTTCTTTGGAGAGCAGTCACCTTCCCACAACTATCTGCAGGCAGTAAAGGATGATTTTGATATGGGGCGTTGTTGGTTTGAGCAACCACATCACACTTTCCTAACAAGTATTTATTTTCATGATTTTATTTGATTTGATTTGAATTTAATTTTGTTTGGGCGTGTTTTGTTTATTAATATATATATAGGCAGATTTTGTTAAACAAGACCGATGTCTGTAGGTTTACTTTCTTCTTAGAATTCTTCTCAAGAAGTCGATCGGCGTTTCTGATAGTTATTTTAATTCTGTAAGGTGTATTCTACTACACAACAGTAAGTGTTTAAGGGTCAGCATATGTTTATTGTTGGTGTTTGTGGGTGTATCGTTCTCCACGTTATGCACTGAAGTCAATTTTATGAATATTTAATAATTGACCAAGTTCTCCCTAGCTTAGTTTGTCTTAAATCGTTCACTAGTGCCATCTATAGACGCGTACAATAATTAAAACTATTCACGTACGTTTGTTAAAAAACTGCTTTGTCACTGAAAGAGGAACCATTAATGTTTAGAATCAGAGTAACAACTCCAACCATTTTTGGAAGTAGGTATCTCTGTTTCTGTATATACAGAATGTAATTTTGGGT
>NW_013750723.1:0-2090 GCF_000517525.1 Limulus polyphemus
ATTCTAGCGTTGTAAGTCCGCAGAAATACCGCTGTGCCACTGGGGGGCGTTAACGCGAATAAAGAAGCAAAAGATATGTAGTTCAATGCAATATTCTACAGATGGCGCTGGTTCTCTAATACATATTATTTCTTAGAATTGTCTAGTAATTAAGCATTAATTAAATACAGCACATCAAATATTAACAAACCAAACCTTAAAAAAGTAGTTAATCATGCAGAATTAATCTAATCATAGAAATATGCTGAACACTTCCAATGATACGACTGAGAATAAAGGTTAAAAAATACAAATCTGTTTATATATATATATATATATGACAATTAACCTCTTTGCATCGCATTCAAATAAGGAACGCTGTATTAACGGAAATACATTGTGATTTATGAATTAAACCTATTAAATCATTTGTTTTCCAGCACTACCTCTATAAAAACATTTGTGTATATTTTCTTACATTCACAGAAAAGCTTAATAAATTTATTCTTGTTAGATCTAAATAAAAAAGCTATGAAATTCATTGGTAAGCAGACATTACTCCCCACTTTGGTAAGCAGACATTACTCCCCACTTTGGTAAGCAGACATTACTCCCCACATTAGTAAGCAGACATTACTCCCTACTTTGGTAAGCAGACATTACTCCCCACTTTGGTAAACAGACATTACTCCCCACATTGGTAAGCAGACATTACTCCCCACTTTGGTAAGCAGACATTACTCCCCACTTTGGTAAGCAGACATTACTCCCCACTTTGGCGACATGATTTAAGGATATAATTTGTAAAACAAATCTTGATGTGACACATCTGTTTTAAAACGGTTAGCAAGACATCAATGATTTGGAAAACAAACTAATATAATGATAAATCTAAAACAGCGTATTTCTATCTTTTGGCTTCTGTTCATTATTACCGAATGACGGCAGGTATAAGAAACTGTGTTATTATTTTTTTTACAAAAGCTAATTTTATCAAACGACCTTTACATATAGCCAAAAAACAGATAGATTAAAAAGTTCATACGTTATTATAGATTTTTGATAATCCTTTTATGCAAATAATTATTGAATTCAAAGCATATATCTACGACTGCTACTGTTCTATCATACTTGACAGAAACAGTTGTAAGTTTGTTTGTTTGTTATGAATTTCACGCAAAGCTACACGAGGGCTATCTGCGCTAGCCGTCCCCAATTTAGCAGTAAAAGACTAGAGGGAAGGCAGCTAGTCATCACCACCCACCACCAACTTTTGGGATACGCTTTTACCAACGAATAGTGGGATTGACCGCCACATTATAACGACACCACGGCTGAAAGGGTGGACATGTTTGGTGGGACGAGGATTCGAACCTGCGACCCGCAGAATACATAACGTGAAATACATGTAAAGCTACGAAAACACAGCAACTACTGTGACATAATTATTTCGGTTAATAGATGGTGTCAAAGGTTAATTGGTAAGAGCAATCTATCTCTAACCAAACTCATAACGTGGTTTCGCAAAAATGTGTGTTTATAACGGTTAAAAGTGAGAACGCAAACAGTTTGTTTGTTTGTAGTTATGCACAAAGCTACACAATGGGCTATCTGTGCTCTGCCCACCACGGGTATCGAAACCCGGTTTCTAGCGTTGTAAGTCCGCAGACATACCGCTGTGCCACTGGGGGCAGAACACAAACAGAAACAACAAAACAAATCAGAAAACGTTTTAACTAGATATGCATTTACAGTACTTAATGCAAAAGCAAGGTACATGCAAAGAAGTGTTTGTAACCTAACTTAGATATTTATCAGCTGTTTTACCTTAACGGCTTTCTTTCTTTCTTTATTCGATTATAGATTTTATAGCAGCTTTATCAATGAATCCAAGGTCAAAGTCTGAAATCAAAACTGAAACGTTTCAAATTTAGTAACTTATTTTTTTTAATGTAAATGTATGAATTTATTGAGAATTTTTAAATCTGTAAAAGAGAAATTTCGTTAAAGTAAATCCATTCGTTTGGTTTTAATATAAAATAGGTTTTCTCAAGACTCATGATTTAAGGTTATAGAATGAACGAATCAAAACTTTAGAATATTTGTTAATC
>NW_013750724.1:0-1241 GCF_000517525.1 Limulus polyphemus
ACATTTGTAAACGACATTTATTTTACGCAATGCTCTGTTTTAGTACAATATTTAGTCTGCGGTTTTTATGCAATACCTGAATACAGTTCAATAAATAATGTTAAAGCTACAATTAAAACAATATTTCTTTGGGAATCGACGTATGAGGACGCCCCATACTTCCATTATGCCGAATGTTTGTTTGTTTGTTTTGAATTTCGCGCAAAGCTACACGAGGGCTATCTGCCCTAGCCGTCCCTAATTTAGCAGCGTAAGACTAGATAGAGAGAAGGCAGCTAGTCATCATCATTCACAGCCAACTCTTGTGCTACATTTTTACCAGCGAATAACGGGATTGACGGCTGAAAGGGCGAGCATGTTTGGTGGGACGGGGATTCGAGCCCTCGACCCACAGATTGCGAGTCGAGAGCCTTAATTACCTGGCCATGCCGCTGGCCCTACGCCGAATGTAAAAGAGTTTATTTGTCTGATTCAGAGCAGAGCCACACTGGGCTATCTGCTGTGTCCACTGCAGGGAATCTAACCTCGGGCTTTAGCATTGTAAGTCCGTATAAAAAGAGCAATGTTGTAAAAGAGAAATGACAAAGTTACCAAGTAGGAAACAGCAAGTAAAAAATGATGCGTTTTAAAGGCAGGCCGTTAAATATTACTTAAAGAGAAATCGAATTCCAAGAGTCTCTTACTTTTTCTACCACTGACGAACAAGAGGATGACTCTAAGGACACACTTAAAATTTACAATTGTTATGTGTGCATGCGTAAACCGAGGTAATAGCAAGAAACCCCCATAGGATTACTGATTCAAAAAACGAAGAAATGTATACTTGGAGTAGCCAGGGGAACAGTTTCTTCGTTTAATGTCAACCTTGTTTTCTTTAATGTATTCCTATTCATAGTTATTTAGTGAAGAACCTTTGAAGTTAATGTAGTCCCTAGGCACAGTGGTAAAAGCTTAGGCGAATGTTGAGTTCTAGAAGCGTTGTTTTATTTGCTGTCTTCTGCTGTCTTCAGAAACACAGTGTATTGAAAGTAGAGCTGTAACCAGAATTATTGTGCCTTTCCTGTAGTAAACAAGTAACGTTAGTGTTTGGTTTCTCTTTTCAAATGTGCTTGTGATAAAGACAACTTCCATGTTTCTCTTCTGATACGTGTCCATTATTATAAATAATGTACTAGTCATCCATCTGATAGTTTAAAAGTTCACGGCTTTTATAGCAAAAAACGTTCAACTTAACACTATTT
>NW_013750725.1:0-1956 GCF_000517525.1 Limulus polyphemus
TTTTGCGGAAGGTTCAAATGAATTGGTTTAAGTTCTGTTAGTCCTTAGAACAACAGTTGTATGATCCATAGATAATACGGATAAAGTTTTTAGAAGGTAATGAACAAGTCAGTTCTTGGATTTTTCAAAAATTCTGTTGCTGACCGAAACAGATATTTCAAATTATTAGTTTGAAATCACTTTTTTTTGTTTGTTGGACCGCAGTTGCCCAACAGATATTAGTTTCCTATTACCCACAAAATACATTGTTTCTTTTAACATATGCACACGGTCGATAACATACAAAAACTACATAAGTGTGCGAAAAGTACACGTACAATAATGTTGTAACTGACTAAAATAATCAACCCCTACAACCAAGTCGAACAATAAAAAACACGAACTTATTGAACTTTGACAACCACAAATATCGAAAATATAACTTTCAAACAGTTCGAACACGAAGTTTATCACTTACCAAAACCAAAGTTAACAAATACGTGCGTGGCCAGGATTTGGTAGTAATGTTATTGAACAATACAACATAAGTATCAATGTTATTAATTATTCCAATAAATGAATCAGTGTTTCCAGCATCAGTCAAATTCAAGTGAAAATATTTTTCTGCTAAATAATATAATAAAGTTATACTGTTTACATTATCAAATTTAGACTTTGATACATTGTACACAGAGTTTATTACAGTAAAAACGTTTTACTGATGCTATTGTTGTGGCGGGCTACCACATACGAGAACTGTACCAAATAAGAATATATTTACCATGATTGTTAAAGCGGGGAGAATCACAGGACATTATTTCAAACAATGTTGCCTTAAATGTTGCCCATAGGATATCATATAGCAACATATTTAGGATCTCAAATGATCCAGAATAAACACCGAATACTAGAGGGTCTGAGGATAGTATGGTCAAGATAAGTCGTAACACAATATCGCATAATATTAAACGAGGCGATTTAATATATCTGGCTATTTGAGTATGTGTAGATATCTCATAAACAAAAATTTAGCAAGAACATAAAACCTGCATCAGACATAAAAACGGTGAACTGTTCTTACGAAGAGATTTGGCTATAGCATTAAACATACTTAAACGGGAAAATCAAATATAGAATTTGTAGTTTTTACAATAAAATATACAATATAACAGCGTTAGATTGGGTCAGTGACTTTTCTTAAACTTTGTAAAATAATAATAGAAAATGGAACGTGTGAATCTAAAAGTAATTTAGAAACTGAAACTTTATACAACATAACAAAAGTAACAAGATGTCTAAAACAACAACCCGGTTATCATAGAAAGAAAGATCATTCAACCGATAAACAATGAATACCAAATAATAAAGTGGTACCTAACAAAACTAAAACGTTAATAAATAGATATTAAATCATTGTAAACAATAGATATTTATTAACTTTGTGTAATTATCATCAAACGAGTTTAAAAGATAAATGTGTAAGGTTTGAACAGTTACTGTTCTGAATTACTTTCCACAACTACTATAGATATTACAAAAATATCTACTTACAAAGTCCGGTATTATTTCCTTCTTTTTGTGTAAAAATAGATTGCGAAAAATAAATTATTTTAATAAAAAAAAGCTTTATTGTCACTCAAAGTAACACACCTAACTTAAGAAACACAGTTAGTTCACTAAGAAGGAAATAACATTTACTAAAATTATTTGTATTCTCACATAAAAAATTGTTCAACTTGTGCGCATGCTCACTATTTAGTAAGTTTAGATGTACAGGTATACAAACGAAAAACTTGTGTCTAAAACAGATGTATGTGTTACCTTTATTGTACCTTTATCTTTTATGCAAGTCCCGCTACATAGTTGAACACACATACAAAAAATATACAGATTCAAGTAACCATTTTTCAAGGCAACATTGACTTGAAAACATATTAAACAATATACCAAAGGGACTGTGGTGGTAATGTATAGAAG
>NW_013750726.1:0-1240 GCF_000517525.1 Limulus polyphemus
TTGTCTTGACGTTTCGTACAATGGATATTGTTTCTTCCCGGTAAAAAAATTAATAAAGTTGTTTCTTAGATATAGAAACATACAATACAACAGAATGGAAAGTAACCGTACTAACGTTTCTTATTTTCTTCTATTACCTGACTAAGGAGACATTTTGAACAAAACTGTTTTCTTACAAATCACCACAGTTCGTTTATATTAAACCCTGGCTAAGCCTTTTTATATGAAAATGTTGTAATTTCACCAATGTTTCTATATAGTAGTATAAACAGCTATCTTTACAGCACTGGTTCACATCTTTAAGTGTGTATCCTAAGATGTCAATATTTATACTGAAATAGAAAGTAACACTACACTTGTTAACAATAGCAGCCGAAATATTGAAGAAGAAACAGGTAAACCAGTATTATTGATGAAACGTATCTGGAATACATATAATGGTGGTACTTACCGCTATTTTACAAAATTTACGCTCATTACAAAAAGTATTGATAGGAGTAGTGAATCGTTTCAAAAAATATGATAGAGATAAGCAAAGTACTTCTACTGCCATCTTTTGGTAAAATAAGGAGTTAATTATCTTTCAGATTACTCTTCTTTAGAAATCATCTAGGCTTGTGTTCATTATCTAACCGACATGCAGAAGTTAAACGTGCCATCATTAAGCAGATATATCTCCAGAGGTTCAATATGTGTGGTTGCAACTGAATTATTTGTATAATTTGTTTGAAATTCAGCATATGTTCACACAAACCCTGCTATTCAGACTAAAAGAATCCCAGCTCGCTCTTTCGAAAACTGGCACTAGTAAATAAGTCGGACTTTGCAATCTAAAGTTCAATTAATAAACTATTTTAATAAAATACCTCTAACCTGATTGAGCTCTCGTGGTAATTCTTGGTACATAAGCAGCCCAATTAGTAGAATACCACCAGTAACACATCACATTATCAGAAAAAAACAAAACAAACAGGAACACTTTCTATAATTTTATCTTTGTAAAAGAAGCTAAAAAATATTGAAAATTTACTCGCTATTGAAAAAGTAAATTGGCTTATGAATTAATTTGATATTACACTGATGATGTTAAACAGCATTAGGTCCCCTAGTGGCACAGCAGTAAGTCTGAGAGGTTTTATGCTAGAAACTGGGTTCAATGTTTACATTCTTCCCCCTCTCTTCACCCAAGATATTCTAAACATTTGTGACCAATACAATGGAAAATGAAACTTAAAAATAA
>NW_013750727.1:0-2758 GCF_000517525.1 Limulus polyphemus
GATTCTGACACTTTAAATGGTTGACATAGACTACAACGATAAGTGGATTCTGACTCTTTAAATGGTTGACATAGACTACAACGATAAGTGGATTCTGACTCTTTAAATGGTTGACAAAGACTACAACGATAAGTGGATTCTGACTCTTTAAATGGTTGACATAGACTACAACGATAAAGATCAGAGAAAGTGGACCCAGAGTTTACTCCAACATAATCTGTTTGTTTGTTAGATTTCAAGCAATGCTACAAGAGTGATAGCCGTCCGTCATTTTGAAATGAAAGATTACAAAGGGGAAGCAACTAATGAACACCATCAACCGCCAACTCTTGGGCTACTCTTGTCAGTAGGTATTTACTGTCACTTTTATAACACACCCGCAGTTCTACAGTTCGGAGCGTGACTTTTTCTTTGGGGGTGTGGCAACAACGAGAGGCGAACCATAGGATTCGGGTCCACAGTCGGACACGCTAACATCTGAACCCATATATGTTTTAAATGGATTAAAACGATAAAGACAACAAAGCTGGCGTAACCTGAAGGAAGTTGTTTAAGTTTGGAAGAAGGATTCAGATCAGAGCTATTACAATGTTATACAGAGGCTTATGAAGGAAAAATCAAAACGTGTGGGATTTTCTTTATATCTATTTAGAGAAACAAACAGAGAAGCTGTATTTATCTCTCACATAATACTGTAAACGTATCCCAAAATACCTAAAACAGGATTTATTAATTACTACTCTTCGCTTCTCTTATATGTGTAATTATTTCTGTATTTAAGTCGTCTAATTTGGAAAATAACTTAATAAATCGAAGAAAAAAATGAAATTTAACAAACAAAAATTTATACAACAAAGAAAAGTTGAATAGATTATTCTTAGTGGACTCTTATAGTCCTATATACACGAGGCCAGTAAAGCCTTGTTATTACACACTGTTGTTACTGGACTCCTATAGTTCTATATACACGAGGCCAGTAAAGCCTTGTTATTACACACTGTTGTTACTGGACTCCTATAGTTCTATATACACGAGGCCAGTAAAGCCTTGTTATTACACACTGTTGTTACTGGACTCCTATAGTCCTATATACACGAGGCCAGTAAAGCCTTGTTATTACACACTGTTGTTACTGGACTCCTATAGTCCTATACACACGAGGCCAGCAAAGCCTTGTTATTACACACTGTTGTTACTGGACTCCTATATTCCTATATACACGGGGGCCAGTAAAGCCTTGTTATTACACACTGTTGTTACTGGACTCCTATAGTCCTATATACACGGGGGCCAGTAAAGCCTTGGTATTACACACTGTTGTTACTGGACTCCTATAGTCCTATATACACGAGGCCAGTAAGGCCTTGTTATTACACACTGTTGTTACTGGACTCCTATAGTCCTATATACACGAGGCCAGTAAGGCCTTGTTATTACACACTGTTGTTACTGGACTCCTATAGTCCTATATACACGAGGCCAGTAAAGCCTTGTTGTTACACACTGTTGTTACTGGACTCCTATATACACGAGGCCAGTAAAACCTTGGTATAGCACACTGTTGTTACTGGACTCCTATAGTCCTATATACACGGGGCCAGTAAAGCCTTGTTATTACACACTGTTGTTACTGGACTCCTATAGTCCTATATACACGAGGCCAGCAAAGCCTTGTTATTACACACTGTTGTTACTGGACTCCTATAGTCCTATACACACGGGGCCAGTAAAGCCTTGTTATTACACACCGTTGTTACTGGTACAGATATGTCGATGACACTTTTACTGGTTTCGCTTCTACAGAACACACACTAACTTTCTTTAAACACATAAATTCCATTCATCCCAACATCAAATTTACCATAGAACACGAAAACAATAAACTGTTATCTTTTCTTAACCTCAAAATTATTAGATCGGACACACAGTTTAAAACAAAAATTCACCGCAAAAACATACACACTGGTCTCTACATCCCCTGGAATTCCGCTTATGACACCACACAAAAAATCAATACACTTAAAAACCTCATAAACACAGCCACAAGATTCTGTTCAACGGACTACATAAATGAAGAAATTAACCACGTAAAGCATTGCTTTATTCACACCAATAAATTCACACCAGTTATAGTTGAAAAGCTCTCCAACATTCCCCACAATAAAACTCAACTCACGAACAAAATTGATACTAACGAATCCAACAACATAACATTACACTGCAGTTTACCTTTTGTTCCTGAAACCAGCTCAAGAATTATCCACACTTGGTCAAAACTAGCCATTAAACACAATATTCCTGTCAACGTCAAATTCTCACAAAAACCAGGCCTTAAATTAAAATCGTTACTAAACAAAAATTATTTAGAATCACACAATACCAACGTCATTTACAAAATAACATGCAATAACTGCCCAGAATTCTACATCGGAGAAACAGGAAGAAAATTGGAAACCAGATTGACAAAACACAATAAAAAAACCGTCCCATGTTTTTCACCATTGCAACTCCAAAAAAACCATAGTATATCTATTAAAAACACAGCCATTGGAAACAAAGAATCCAACATAAACAAACAAAAAATCAAGGAATCCATCTTAATTGAACAAAACAACCCTACTCTAAACCAACACCCCGGGGTGCCAAGATACCTCTTCTAAGTTTCACAACAGTTCCGGTCATGTGACTTCTTTGTTCAATACTGTATATATATATATATGTATATATATATATATATATACTAGTATCTGTGTCAGTA
>NW_013750728.1:0-1242 GCF_000517525.1 Limulus polyphemus
ATAATTATGAGACAAGATGTGGAAAAATGGTGAAGAACATGCAGTACATGTTGTGCTAAAAGGGGACCCAACCATAAGGGACATGCTCCAATGAAGTTATATCAAGTTGTTGCACCAATGGAAAGAGTAGCCGTCGACATTTGCTGGTCCTCTGCCTCAAACTCGTGCTGGAAACAAGTACATTTGTGTGGTGATGGATTATTTCACCAAGGGGCCTGAGGCATATGCAATACCAAATCAGGAAGTTACAACTGTAGCTTCGGATATTAGTGATTTCTTCTTCAGATTTAGTATGCCATATGAAATGCATTCAGATCAAGGCCGTAACTTTGAATCAGCTGTGTTCCAACAATGCTGCAAGTTGTTTGGCATCCGAAAGACCAGGACAACGCCACTCACCCACAGTCTGATGGGATGGTAGAAAAGTACAACTGGACACTGAGACAGGAATTGGCAAAGTTTTGTAATAGCCGCTAAGATGACTGGGATGTCTTATTCCCTCCACTGTTGATGGCCAATAGGATAGCAGAGCATGAAACCACTGGATACACTCCAGCAAAGTTGATGTTTGGTCGGGAACTTCGGTTGCCAGTGAATCTGTTAACAGGACGCCCACCTTATGAAGAGTTGCCTGAGAATGTGTCAGAGTTTGTGAAAGTGTTATCGGGAAGGATTGATGATATTCACCATCAAGTGCGTTCAAAACTTGAAAATGTCTGCTGATTCGATGAAGTTAACATATGATAGGAGATCTACTGAAGTCAGCTTTGAACCAGGAGACAAGGTGTGGTTGTATAATCCCAGTAAGACCAAAGGGAAGTCTCCTAAGTTGTCTTCTCCATGGAAAGGCCCATATGATATAGTGGATCGTCTCTCAGACGTGACTTTCCGGATAAAATGTGGTCGGCGAGGCAAGCCAAAAGTGATTCATGCCAACAGGTTTTGGCGTTATCATGGTCCAGGACATTTCAGTTGGGACGAAGTGGACAACAGAACAAATGACGATGCTGAAGACGTGCCACCTGAAGAAGCCACTGTCAAAGAAGTAACTCCGACGATAGGATATTTCCTGATGAAGCAGATGAACCCCACATGAACCAGAAACCAACGAGAAGAAGATACGGAAAAAGATATGTCCCGTAAAATTAAGAGACTTTGTTGAATTGTAATTTTGTGTTTGTAATTCTGTACATTTAATTAAGATGTGGTTAATTGTTATTAGTTTAATGTAAGTGGCTATTG
>NW_013750729.1:0-1240 GCF_000517525.1 Limulus polyphemus
TTTTATCATTCAATTATATCCTCCATTTTGTTCTTTGCAGTATTCATTCAAACTACATAGATACCAGTATCACAGCAGTCATGGGCACGAAAGTCAAAATCCCTAGTTCTTTTTATAAAAAGATAACATATTTGAAAGTATTTTCCTGTAGCAAAATATTTACGTCGCTTCGTTAATTAATATTAACTTCAGATCATAGCACGCTACTTACTGGCAACAAATCTAGCTAATTAAATATAAGTTTCTTTCTTATTTCTAGAGATTAGGATCCATTATTTCATCAGTTAGGTACCATCGATGTTAACGATATTTTCGGCCTTAATCTCAACATCTCATGAAGTTCGGTCAGCTAAGGAGATTTTAAGTTAGTCCTTATTACAATTACGGTAATTAAAAAGAAAAATATGATAATATTTTGGGGGGGGGGGGCATAACTCTTTTGTAAAAATGCAAATGTATCTGCTCAACCCCATTTTCAAGATGAATCAAAGTTTCTCGAGTTAATGAAACATAAACTTATGATGTTATGTATATGAAATGAAAACATTTAAATCAAGATTTCCCGAACTTTCTTAACTCAAGGCCCCCCCCTAATGATTTCTAGGCATCCTGATTGAGGATCCCTACCCAATAAATCCATTTGGGAGGGAGTACTTTTATATACGTGCTGCAGCCACTCCTGAAACCATACCGCTGTCAATATAATTAGGTCCCCGACCCCCTTGCCCAGTTTGGGAACCCTTGATTTAAGTTACAAAAATGACAAGAATTACCAGAAAAATAAGTCAATTACTAGAAACACATGAAGCATGCTTGTAGTGATGATTACTACATGAATTATTTAAGTAGGACCTTATAAATATGGTAAACGTTATATGACAGTGCTGGAAGTGAAAAGGTTTGTATTTTCAAGATGTTAATTTATGAGATTGAGTCCTTAGGTTTATATTGCCTTGATGTAGCATAAATCGGAACATTGAATTAAATAAACAATATCGTGATAATACACGTGTGAACTTAAGAAACAGTCTTTTATCGGTCATGATTTGTTTGTTTCGTATACTTGTGCAAAACTACACAAGAGCTACTTGTTCTAGCCGTTCCTAATTTTTGACTGATAGACTAGAGAAAAAGTAGCTAGTCAACACAGCCAATACTGATTCTTGAGTTACTCTAACTGATAGACTGGAAAAAAAGTAGCTAGTCAACAACAGCCAATACTGATTCTTGAGTTACTCTA
>NW_013750730.1:0-1241 GCF_000517525.1 Limulus polyphemus
TTGAAATACAACAAGCTCTAATTTTGCGGGACGTATCTTCTTCCGTACTGGTCTCCGTCTCGTTGGCTTCTGCTTCATATGGGATTCATCTGCTTCATCAGGAAATGTCCTATCGTCGGTAACAGTCACATCAGTGGTAGTAACTTCATCAAGAGCTTCACCGTTTCCCTTCTCAAAACTGAATAGAGTTTCTACTTTGACAGTGGCTTTTTCAGGTGACATGTCTTCAGCAGCGTCATTTGTTCTGTTGTTCCTTTCGTTCCAACTGAAATGTCCTGGACCGTGATAATGCCAAAGCTTGTTGGCATGCACCACCTTTGGCTTACCTCGCCAACCATATTTTACTCGGAAAGTCACGTCTGAGAGACGATCCGCTATGTCATATGGGCCTTCCCATGGAGAAGACAACTTAAGAGACTTTCATTTGGTCTTCCTGGGATTATACAACCACACCTTCTCTCCTGGTACAAAGCTGACTTCAGTAGATCTCTTATCATAACATAGCTTCATGGAATCAGAAGACATTTTCAAGTTTGAACGTAATTGATGGTGAATATCATCCATCCTTCTAGATAACACTTTCACGAACTCTGAAACATTTTCAGGCAACTCTTCGTAAAGTGGGCGTCCTGTTATTATGTCCACTGGCAACCGAAGTTTCCGATCAAATATCAGTTTTGCTGGAGTGTATCCAGTATCTTCATACTCTGCTGTTATATAGGCCATCAACAGTGGAGGGAGTAAGACATCCCAGTAATCTTGGCGACTATTACAAATCTTTGCCAATTCCTGTCCCAGTGTCCAGTTTTACTTTTCTACCATCCTATCAGACTGTGGGTGAAGTGGCGTTGTACTGGTCTTTTGTATGCCAAAGAACTTGAAGCATTCATGGAACACAGCTGCTTCAAAGTTACGGCCTTAATCCGAATGCAGTTCGTATGGCATACTAAAGAAGAAATCACTAATAGCCGAAGCTATCAGGCCACTTGGTGAAAAATCCATCACCACACAAATGTTCTTGTTTCCACGAGTTTGGGGCAAAGGACCAGCAATGTCAACAGCTACTCTTTCCATTGGTGCACCAACTTGATATAACTTCATTGGAGCACGTCCCTTATGCTTGGGTCCCCTTTTAGCACAACATGTACTGCAGGTCCTGCACCATTCTTCCACATCTTGCCTCATACCTATCCAGTAAAATATCTGTCGTAGGTGACTCATTGTCTTCTTAACTCCGAGAT
>NW_013750731.1:0-1239 GCF_000517525.1 Limulus polyphemus
TATATACTTATGTGTACTGTAGCTCGTGCTAGCCTATATAACCATAGAATTTATTTGTATTTTAGTATTATTTACTATTCAGTATGTGAGGGATGAATGTTTAGTGTCCACAGTTTCTTCACATGTACTTACTAATATAATCTTAGTAAGTGGTTTTGACTGGCAGGTTTTGGTCAGAATTGTCCAAGTTTTTACTCACTATTGAAATTTCGCACTTGTTGTGTGTGCCTAGTGCTAACATTAGCAAGAATTTTTTTGTCGTTAAATACATGTATAACAAACGTATATGTATATAGTTGGCTATATAGGTATTTAAAAAAAACATTTATTTGCAGCTGTCACACTGTGGAGTGATGATTTCTATTGAGCAATGACGGGCTCATCTTGGAAGCTTTGGTTTCCTTAATTAAACTTTGGTACTTGCGAGTATGATGATATGGCTGTTGATCATCATTGACGAAGTACATGGAATGTTATAACAACGAGTGCTTTATTGATGGCGCCGTGTTTTGTTGTGTTCCTCCTTTGTTGTGGGGATATTGAGAGTTTCCCCGGCCCAGGTCTTTATAGAGTTTGTCCTAATTGTGAAAGCAATATGCATGTTTAAATATCAGTATGTTCGAAAAAGATGTAGTAGGCAAATATATAGTAACGTAAATGTGCCTGCCAATTTTACAGCAGATATTAGCTTTAACAAGTCTTCTGAATGTCCAGCTGGCAGAGAGAAAGGTGTTGGTTTTAATTCTGGAAGTCCAGTTGACACTATGTGAATCCCCAGGTTGTAATACGTCAACTGGACATCCAGTTGCCACAACTAAGTGTAGCTTAGATTCACATCCTTGTCAGAATGATGCAACCAAACAAATACCAACACATGAGCATACTTTGAGCCAACATGTTCAAACATCTTCCAAGTGGGCTAATCGTAGTGCAGTGGTGAACTGTAGTAGGGGGAAAAAGTATAAAACAAACCCCAAGACAAAAAGGCTTAGATCACTTCAATACTATTACTCTCAGCCTCATATAAAAGTATTGTTACGTCTCCGTTTGTTACTTGATTTTCCGTAACTTCGTTCCGACGAAACTTTAGCGACACAAGTCCTTACTTAATAAAACTGGTTTATTTTTTCTGAATATAACTTTACGATACACTTAATTTCATCATTCGCGCTAAAACAAACACTATAACGAACGTTAACTTCAACAATACTCTCTGACTGCAGATCAATTACTCACTAC
>NW_013750732.1:0-1240 GCF_000517525.1 Limulus polyphemus
CAGTATTTCCTTTGTGTAATACCGTAAAACCTACCTAAATGTATTCAAATTGTTTTTTTTCAGTAAACTTATAGTTTATGTGATATTTTCTTTACCCTATCTCAAAATGGGATCAGTCAATTCAACTGACCTTGTAACCACCAAAAAAATCGAAATAAACCTAAATTACCTTTTTTTCTTTCTAGAATGATTTCAAATTGTAACATGAAACTACATTTGTTTATCCTAAGTAGCTCTAAGTTCGTAACAGTATACATCTACTTATAATTATATTTTATTGTCCTATGAAATGTGTCTAACTATTATCCATGCCATTATAAATTGTAAATCACTCAAAGAAAGTTAACCCTGATTTTTTATACTATAAATAGTAATGCACTTAATAATTTTTATTTAATTAAATAATGCACAAAATAATATAGACTAATAACATGCAAAAAGTAGATAAATTCACTTACCTCTCAAAATTTGCCTGGCTTTCTAACTATGCAACAAGAATCGTTGAAAATTCATCCAAGCTAGTCGTTAACTTTCCCATGGGAACATTGCTCGTACTCTGAATATAATTGACATTTAATGGTTCAGAACATAACGTTATACAACACATCATTTCATAGATGAAAACCTTGACTTTCTATTGGTTATAGGTAATATATAATGAAATGTAAGAGATAACTATCAACGAATTGTGAAAGAGAGGATGTGGCAGGAGGGGTCAGAATTTCTATATTCGATAGCTCTGTAACCAAACAAAAATGAAGGCTATAAAAATTATAGTTTGTTTGAGCAATAATGATTTTATAGAGAGTATTTTACATTTAATTTCGTACTTTTTCTAGGGCTGGTAGATAAAATAGGGATGATGACATGCTAAGATAAAATGTATCATGTAGGTCACATTAGTGGAAATTCAGGGTTTTTTTTAATATTGCCTTGTAGAATTAAGAACTTAAAACTTGTACACTATTAAAATATGGAGTAATAGCTAAGATTTTATGCTATTCAAATTGGTATAACATTAATAAAAAGTAGTATAATAAAATTTTGAATGTAAGACACTAAAACCTTGTGTCATGCACAGTAAAGGGTACCCGGGGTGATAGGGTTAAATTTGGATGATTTTTTTAAATCTCCTTGTTAAAATTATTATTTTGGAAATCAAAATACTTTTTTATTAATAACATCTAAATTAAGACATGTATGTTCTGTTGTCAGATGCTGAATTTGAATGAATTTTAGC
>NW_013750733.1:0-1238 GCF_000517525.1 Limulus polyphemus
TATCATTTCGATTTTGTATTGTATTATGAGAGATATAATATTCTGAAGGACAAGAAATGTTCACAAAGCTAGATCATGTGGTCTAAAAGAACAACTGATATCATAGCCTTAAGGAGAATGGAAGTCCATTCTGACAGAAGCAGCAGACTCACATTCACCACCCAACCTCAGAAGTTTGTTTGCTGTTTTGCAAGTTTGTGGTGTTTCAAATCCAGTAGCCCTGTGGCAAAATCACAGAGAAGATCTGTCAGAAGACTTCAAGTTCCAGGCTCAACTACAAAATCCCAATAAGAAGTTAGCTACAATGATGCCATTTTTAACTTGGCTCTTATTGCCATTGAGGACAAAGTATTGTCTCTAGAGGAGGAAAAGAGCTTCCATCATTTGGCCTTCCTGAAGTTCACTGCAATCAGGATGACAACCTTAATCGTGCGGTTTTGCTTGTGACCACTTACCATATTCAAGCTATTAACCAAGAAGTTTACGAGCAAACTTGCTACCTGCCCACAGAACAGCGTATACAGCAATCATTGACAGTGTCCAACATCAGAAACGTGGAGTCTTTTTTCATTGACGCACCAGGAGAAACAGGGAAAACATTTGTTATCAACCTGTTGTTGGCAGAAGTTCGTCAACACAAGCAAAGGGCACTTTCAGTCCTCATCTGGAATCGCAGCAACTCTTTTGTCTGGATAGCCCATGCTACATTTAAGCTCCCATTGAACTTAACCATAAATGAAAATGTTACATGCAATATCAGTAAAGGAACTAGATAGCAGAATTTCTCAGAAGATGCCAAATGATTGTTTGGGATGAATGTACAATGTCTCACAAAGCAGTATTAGAAGCTTTGGATAGGACACTGCAAGATATTCGTGAGAGGGCTTCTGTCCAAAATGTTGCAAATAATAATTAAGTTTTTGTTGTAGACGTGTGTTTTACCAATTTTTAACATTTTTTCAAACATGGTAATTAAGACTTAATTCCAGCAATAATATATTCAAAGTGTTCCATCTCTGGTCGTTAGTTAATTTCCTGTATAAATTCTTTCCGATGAAATTTTAGCGACACAAGCCCTTTCTTAAATAAAACTAATTTATTGTTTCTCAATTCAACTTTGCAATACACTTAATTTCCACAGTCAATTTAACTTAACTAATTTTATAAAAACACGTTTTCAGCATGAGTAACTGCCTACGTGAGTTTAAGACATGGTGTTTGAACTGTGTAATCAACTC
>NW_013750734.1:0-1239 GCF_000517525.1 Limulus polyphemus
TAAATATATATATATATTTTTATGAACTTAGAGCTACTTAGGATAACTGAATGTAGTTTCAGGTTACAATTTGAAGTCATACTAGAAAGAAAAGAAGGTTAATTTAGCTTTATTTCGATTTTTGTGGTTACGAGGTCGGTCGAATTGACCGATCCAGTTTTGAGATTAGGGTAGAGAAAATAACATATAGACTATAAGGATTTAGTGAAAAAACGTTTGAAATGCATTTAGGAAGTTTTAAGGATTACATAAAGGAAATTTGAGATTTTTGAGATGGTGAAAAGTATTTTTAATTTTAACATGAAAATTACTTTGCACATGGACTATTCAAAACAAATACTCAATACATTCATGGACAAAACTTTATTTTATTTTATTAAAAGTACTTCACTAAGAAATATGACTTTTGGTAAGTGAAAGACTTGTAACATTAACTGAAACACTGCCAAATTTCTTGAAGATATACCTAATATATAGAGAGTTGTAAGTATTAAACTGATGTCAACTTTAAACGAGTACAGAAGGTCACGTGACTCGGTCAAATCGACCGACCTCGTATCGAAAAATGTAACAAGCAGTCTCCATATGTTCCCGTAGGTGATGAAAAAGAAAATGGGAGTTAAGCCAAGAATAAATGGCCTGCATGTTGTGGCAAAGAACAGATGTAGCAGTATTTGTGACACTATCAAGGGCAAAAGCACCTTGAAAGGGGAGGATATTTTGGAAAACAAGAGTAACAAAATTACGGAATTCGTGAGAGGTGTAATTGCATCAGTTATACAAATGCTATTACAAACGGGTATCACCTGTTGGGTATCAGCTCAAATACAATACTTGAAAAGTTCAGTGAAAATAATTCAAGAAGAGAAGAATTGGGGATCCATACAAGAGAGTAGACATACATGGTAGCAGAAGACATAGAAGTGGTATCCATAGGAGCAGAAGGTTCAAGCAAAATGTCGGAATGTGAAGCTATAGACGTGGAAGTGGATGGGATGACGAGAGCAGCAGTAGACTGTGGTTGTCCAGAAACAAAGGCAGAAACAACATTGACATATGTAGGATTGGGGGGAAGTAGGAGGAGGAATAGACAGCTATGCACAGTCAGAGTCCAAGAGATTGTTCCACGAGGCAGCTTCACCAGACAATTTAGATTTCCAGGAATCATCTCCAAGACGAGAATAAGGCTTAGGACGAAGGTGTCAAGGTGACTGACCTGACTGATCAGCCAAATCTGGG
>NW_013750735.1:0-3842 GCF_000517525.1 Limulus polyphemus
CTTATATAAAGCCCACTCATGTTATCCAGATAAAAGTCCATTCATATAAATAAAACCCACTCGTATTATCTAGATAAAAGTCCATTCATATAACTTATATAAAGCCCACTCATGTTATCCAGATAAAAGTCCATTCATATAAATAAAGCCCACTCATGTTATCCAAATAAAAGTCCATTCATATAAATAAAACCCACTCATGTTATCCAAATAAAAGTCCATTCATATAAATAAAGTTATATGAATGGACTTTTATCTGGATAATATGAGTGGGCTTATATAAAGCCCACTCATGTTATCCAGATAAAAGTCCATTCATATAAATAAAACCCACTCGTATTATCTAGATAAAAGTCCATTCATATAACTTATATAAAGCCCACTCATGTTATCCAGATAAAAGTCCATTCATATAAATAAAGCCCACTCATGTTATCCAAATAAAAGTCCATTCATATAAATAAAGCCCACTCATATTATCCAGATAAAAGTCCATTTAGACAAGTCCTGTAAAGCTCACTCATATTATCCAAGTTAGTGTCCATTCATATAACTTATATAAATCCCACTCATATTATCTAGATAAAAGTTCATTCAGACAACTCATATAAAGCACAATAATATTATCCATGTAAAAGCCCACTCATATTATCTACGTAAGAGTCCATTCAGAAAACTTATAGAAAGCTAACTCTTATCATCAAGGTTAGAGTTCATTGAGACAACTTCTGTAAAGCTCTTTCACCTGATCCAGATAAGAGTCCATTCACATAACTTATATAAAGGCTAGTCAGATAAGTTAGATAAGTCCATTCATGTAAATCTCACAATAGCCAGACAGATAATCCATAGATAGTGTGTAAGTCAGAGAATTTTGAAGTTAACTAGAAAATGTGTTACTTGGATGTTTTTCTGGAATTTTAGAAAAATTACACAGGCAACATTTACTGAAATGAGTTAAGTTTGCATTAAAATCAATTTATTTCTTTTATTACCGAGACTAACAGAACTTTATAGGTCACAATAGATACAATCAAATTGTCTACATCATCTCTTTATCTAACTTTATAATAACACGTGATGTCTAATTTTCATTTTGCTATCCTTAAAAGCGTTAAATCAGCTCAATTAGTTTGATCCTCGTCACTGAGTTCGTATATCTGAATACATTCTAATACCTAGTTTCTTTTATCTTAAAACCAGCACTGTAAAATGTTGTTAATCCGACTTCATTTTTAACATTTTGCAGCGCCACCTGTTTTATTGTTGTGCTTTTCGATGTGCACTGACACGTCTTCATGCATGGATCCTGAAAATAAAAATACATACACACACGCATGTATATATACAATAAATATAACGTACAACATATGATTTCACGAGCTCACTGCAATATTAATTACATTTTTAAAGTTTAAATTACATTTCCTGTAAAATTAAGAAAATAACGGAACCAGTTTCTTATATTCTCATTATTGCGCTATTTTGCTTACCATACTTTGAAAGTTAACGTCATCCAATAAAGAAACACACAGATTAAGATGGCGTTAATACATCGTTACAAAAATCAATATATTTATCCTCGAAAATAATAAATAAATAAAGTTTTTAATATTTAATATATCTAGTTAAATTACGAAACATTTTCAGGAACTTTTCACTTAAAATTCGATAAGCTTATTGAGATTTTTTTTCTTTCATACTGAAATGCTGCAAACAACAAAGTCTTCGTTAAATCGTCATCAGTTACGTCATGCAAGTTTTAGTTTAATTTACCAATTAAAAATTTTAAAACAGTCCGCTCAGTTTTAACGGCCCCCCAGTGGCACAGCGGTATGTCTGCGGACTTACAACGCTAGAAACCGGGTTTCGATACCCAAGGGCTATCTGCGCTAGCCGTCCCTAATTTAGCAGTGCAAGACTAGAGGGAAGGCAGCTAGTCATCACCACCCACCGCCAACTCTTGGGCTACTCTCTTACCAACGAATAGTGGGATTGACGGTCACATTATAACGCTCTCACGGCTGAAAGGGCGAGCATGTTTGGTGTGACGGGGATTCGAACCCGCGAAATGGAGATAATAAAACTGATTTTAGTGGTAGTACCTCTACACTATTTTAATTTTTTGTTGTTAACCACATTTTTCAGTTGTTTGTAGTTAAGCGCAGAGCTACACAAAGGGCTATCTGTGCTCTACCCACCCGCGGACATACTGCTGTGCCACTGGTGGGCATTTTTAATTTGTCTTTTTCTTACTTTATTCCAACTTATTGAAAAAGTTTATTATTTTTTCTCGATTTCAGAATAATTTAGATTTAACTGAAATGCTATAAAATTTGTGGCGCCACCAAGTGGCGTTTCATTGAATAACTAATAAATCATGTAGTTTCGGTATCGGGCTTTAGGCCTTTGTAGACATGGAAGGGTCCGGTATAATTTAGATCTCTTCCTTCTCCACCAAGTTAGGTTTTGCTCGTTTCTGTTTTGAATTTCGCGCAAAACTACTCGAGGGCTATCTGCGCTAGCCCGTCGCTAATTTTGAAGTGATAGATAAGCGGGAATGTAATTAGTCAACACTACCAACCCCCATCTCTTGGGCTACTCTTTACCAAGGAAAAGTGAGATTGGCCGTTATATTATAAAATCCCAACGGCTGAACAGGCGAAGCTGTTCGGTGACGGGTTTTGGTCTCGCAACCCGCATGTTATGAATCGGTCGCACTAACAACTAGGCCTCCACGTCAGGTAAAGCGCTATTTTCACAGTAACTTAATGCAATTATTTACGAGCGTTAATTCGTTAAGTTAGATAGCAAGGAGCGAAATAACTCGTTAAAACTGTTTGTTTGTTTTTTAATTATGCACAAAGCTACACAAGGGCTATCTGTGCTCTGCCCACCACGTGTAGCTTTGCGCGAAATTTAACAAACAATTAGTTCCATTAGCCTTACTTTGACGTACAGTTTTTCATAATTTATCAAAATATCGCAATATAATTTAAAATTGGAAGTTTGTGATTCTAGAGCAAATTCGTTTACAGCTGAAAGTAATTTGTGTTAGTAGTCCGTGTAAAAATTTTATAGTAAGTAGAAGTGAGTTTTTATGAGTAGCAGTTAATATATTGCTGTGTGTGGTAGTTATACAACACAGAAAAGACTTAGATCAAGAAATGAGTTAATATATTGCTGTGTGTGGTAGTTATACAACACAGAAAAGACTTAGATCAAGAAATGAGTTAATATATTGCTGTGTGTGGTAGTTATACAACACAGAAAAAGCTTAGATCAAGAAATGAGTTACAACACAGAAAAACTTGGATCAGGAGACGAGCTCGTCTCCTGATCCAAGTTTTTCTGTGTTGTACAACTACCACACACAACGATATATTAACTCATTTCTTGATCTAAGTCTTTTCTGTGTTGTATAACTACCACACACAACGATATATTAACTCATCACCCGATGCAAGTTTTCTGTGTTGTATAACTACCACACACAACGATATATTAGCTATAACTACCACACACAACGATATATTATCGTCTCCTGATCCAAGTTTTTCTGTGTTGCCACACACAACGATATATTAGCTATAACTACCACACACACAGCAATATATTAAATCGTCTCCTGATCCAAGTTTTTCTGTGTTGTATAAAAAGGCTAATATATCGTTGTGTGTGGTAGTTATACAACACAGAAAACTTGCATCGGGTGATGAGTTAATATATCGTTGTGTGTGGTAGTTATACAACACAGAAAAGACTTAGATCAAGAAATGAGTTAATATATCGTTGTGTGTGGTAGTTGTACAACACAGAAAAACTTGGATCAGGAGACGAGC
>NW_013750736.1:0-1240 GCF_000517525.1 Limulus polyphemus
AATATCCAGATATATCATCTGCAATCTGTATATCATCTGCAACCTGTATCTCATAGGAATGGTCTTCCAGGGCCACATCCACTAACAAATGGGGAAACAGAAAAGAAGACAATGGATCATCTTCATCCTCTTAACCTGGTAATTCAATTCCTGTGGCACATCAACATAAACTGCCTCATCTGATCACACAAGAATAGCTAGATAATTTGATTCATGACATGTCTCTAGCAAAATAGCATGGGGAACTCCTTGGCTCTCATTTACAGCAATGGAATTTATTAGGTCCAGGAATGAGTTTCAATTTACTGAAGTCACCATCAAAGTCTTGCTTCTCACTGCCACATGCAAAATACTTTGTGTTTCCATAGAAATATTAACCTTTTTGCCCCCAGATATTCTTTACTACACATGACAGAAAATTTTAGTGTCTTACATTCAAAATATAATTAAACTACTTTCTGTTTATGTTATACCAATTAGTGTAGCATAAAATCATAGCTAATAATCTATATTTTAATAGTATATAAGATTTAAGTTTGTAATTCTACAAGACAATATTGAAATAAATCTTGAACTTCCCCTAGTGTGTCACTCATGACACATTTTCTCCAAGCATCTTGTCTTCTCTATTTAATATACCACCCCTTGAAAAAGTATGAAATTAAACATAATTTACTCTCTATAGAATCATCATTGCTCAAACAAAACAAAATTTTTATAGCCTTAGATTTTGTTTGGTTACAGAATTATTGAATAGAAAATCAGAACCCTCCTACCACACCCACCTGTCACATTCTCTTTTTCCAGATTTGTTAATAGTTCTCTCTTATGTTTAATTACACATTACCTATAACCATAGAAAGTCAAGGTTTTCAACTATAACATTGTGTTCTGAACAGATAATAGACAATTTCTCTCAGAGTACAAGCAACGTACGTGTAAGAAACTTAATGACTAGCTTGGTAGAATTTGTAAGGCTCATGTCAGATAGTTAGAAAGCCAGAAAAAATTAGTTTAAGAGTTAGGGAAAATTGTCTACTTTTAGCATGTTATTAGTCTATGTTCTTTGGTGAATTTGTTAATTAAATAAAAATTATTTAGTGCATTACTACCATTAGTATAAAACAGTAGGCTTACATATCCTCGACAAACAACAGCAAGGAAAAGATGATTGGGTAAGTACTTTACTTCTTGTTTTCTAGGTTATTCTTTATTTATTATTATAAAAGTAACTAAAATA
>NW_013750737.1:0-1241 GCF_000517525.1 Limulus polyphemus
ATGCTACTCGATGTCATGTTTGAAAATACTTAGGCTTAGCTATAAGTTACTTAATAGTTTCATGTTACGCTAGTAAAGTCTTCCAGCCCAGGTGCAGATGCAAACTGCTGTAAGGTCATAAAGAATAGTGCTAGGATTTATTTAAAGTTTGAAAACGTAGTATAAAACAATTACTTTAGTAACTTTTGCGATGACACATGTTTTATTAACCAATAGAATAAAGCGAAAAAGAGCCAGCTTATTAAACTACCGCTAAGTTCATACAGCACAATGGAAACTAAATATTCAACACTATGATTTTCTTGTTTCCAGGCCTATTTACCTTATATCAGAATATATATATTTTTTTCTTTAACCATTTCTATACACAAATATTAACGCGTTCAAGTTATTTGTTTGCTCAGATTTTGTGCAAATCTACACGAGGAGATCTTTTGAGCTGCGTCAACCGCGGGGATCGAACCCCGAATTCCCGCTTTATAAATCCCTCGCCATTACCGCTGAGCCACTGGTGGGGGTTAAGACGATGAAGACTATATCTTACTTCATGTGTTTCTGTTTGTAATATTACACCAAGCATCAGTTACTTACGCTACAAACGCTGACGATGTACACAAATAGGTAAGAAATGATAATTAATTCCCAGTTTTGGTTGTTTAGGTCCGAGTAGGAAGATTTCGTTTCGAGTGCCAATGATGATCTCTGTCTAGCTTGGCATATAAATGGAAAAAACAACAACAACATTTAATGAAGGACTTGCGATATTTTTATTTGATTTATTATTAATGTTTATGTTATTGTTAGACCGCTTTTATTACGAGCTCTTAAAACGATGGAGGAATAAAAGAAAACCTGTACATCAAGATCAGCCGATGAATGTAAGCTTTAGTAATATTAGTTACCATAAGCTGGTAACCAGGCCGATGATGAATATCGCCTGTAATATTAGTTACCATAAGCTGGTAACCAGGCTAGTGATGAATATCGCCTGTAATATTAGTTACCATAAGCTGGTAACCAGACCAGTGATGAATATCGCCTGTAATATTAGTTACCATAAGCTGGTAACCAGACCAGTGATGAATATCGCCTGCAATATTAGTTACCATAAGCTGGTAACCAGGCCAATGATGAATATAGCCTGCAATATTAGTTACCATAAGCTGGTACCCAGGCCGATGATGAATATCGCTTGCAATATTAGTTACCATAAGCTGGTAACCAGACCAGTGATGAATATC
>NW_013750738.1:0-1242 GCF_000517525.1 Limulus polyphemus
CCTTTATTATCCATTCAAACGTTATTAGAATCAACAAATATACCCAGAATACAATTTACTTCCCGCTGTAACACAATGAACAGAGTTTATTGTATACCAGAACCACCAGTTTTTCATTAAACATTAGTTATTTTCTTCGTGACAGTTTAATGTTGATATTATTTTAAAACCTTCTCATTGCTTTTTTTACAATAATGTACTTTTCGCAATGGCGTCTGTCCTGATCACAACACGTGCACTTAGAAGAACAAAACCCCACCCAGATTCTGCATTGCTCGAGCCAGTCATGTGATCACTTCTCCCCTGCAGCTAAGTCAATCGCAAGGTTAGAGCTCCACCTTCCCTGCTGAGACCGAGCAGTCACATGGGCGGTTACTCACCACACCACGCCTACGAATTAAGTACAATTACCATTTGAACTGCATATTATTGTCGGACAATGTGATTTATCAAAACATGCTTTGATTTTAGAAAACATATGACATAATTGATCGACAAAAAATAACTGGTAAAAATCTTCAAGAAAATTCTGATAAGAGGTTTGTCCTGCCAGCGACCACAAAACACTAATCGTACCCGAAGAAGACAGACCAAATGTAGTTTTGAGACATGTACGTACCCTCAAAAATAAATCACTTTATTAAGCATGTAAATCGTCATTTTCCAACTTATTATTGTAGACAAAACCTTGTCGAAACGTTGTACATTTGCTGTTATGTTAAACTTATAATAAAGTTTTTCTTCATTATCCATTCAAGCCGTCTCCAGCCATTATTAGTCTTAAAGTGGGTACCTCGTCATCGAAACTGATGTAATGTCTCTTCTTGTTTCTTTTCTTTTTCCTCCAACAACTGCCGTAATTTATCTTCTTCTCTTGTTTTTTTTCTTTTTCCTCCAACAACTGCTGTAATCTCTCTTCTTGTTTCTTTTCCTTCAACAACTGCTGTAATCTCTCTTCTTGTTTCTTTTCCTTCAACAACTGCTGTAATCTCTCTTCTTGTTTCTTTTCCTTCAACAACTGCTGTAATCTCTCTTCTTGTTTCTTTTCCTTCCACAACTGCTGTAATCTCTCTTGTTTCTTTTCTCGTTTTTCTTGTTACTTTTGCTGTTCTTGTATTGCTGCCATCAAATCTGCTAAGATGTAGTTTGATTTGCCACTTCTCGTTTCCATCTTTTTTTCCTTTCTTTCTTTCTTTTCCATCCCACTCTCTGACTACCAATTTGTTGGGTATCTGTTTGTTT
>NW_013750739.1:0-1241 GCF_000517525.1 Limulus polyphemus
ACTTCTATATATCAACCTGTGATACTTCTATATATCAATATGTGGTACTTCTGTATATTAACATGTGTTACTTCTGTATATCAACATGTGGTATTTCTATACATCAACCTATGGTACTTCTGTATATCAACCTGTGGTACTTCTATATATCAACATGTGGTACTTCTGTATATTAACATGTGCTACTTCTGTATATCAACATGTGTTACTTCTATATATCAACATGTGTTACTTCTATATATCAACATGTGGTACTTATATATATCAACGTGTGTTACTTCTGTATATCAACCTGTGGTACTTCTGTATATCAACCTGTGGTACCTCTATATATCAACTTGCTATACTTCTATATATCAACTTGCTATACTTCTGTATATCAGCCTGCTATACTTCTGTATATCAACCCGTGGTACATCTGTATATCAACCTGTGGTACTTTGTATATCAACCTGCTATACTTTTGTATATCAACCTGCTATACTTCTGTATATCAACCTGTTATACTTCTGTATATCAACCTGTGATACTTCTGTATATCAACCTGTGGTACTTTGTATATCAACCTGCTATACTTTGTATATCAACCTGTGGTACTTTTGTATATCATCCTGCTATACTTTTGTATATCAACCTGTGGTACTTCTGTATATCAACCTGCTATACTTTTGTATATCAACCTGTGGTTCTTCTGTATATCAATCTGTGGTACTTCTGTATATCAACCTGCTATACTTCTGTATATCAACCTGTGGTACTTCTGTATATCAACCTGCTATACTTTTTTATATCAACCTGTGGTTCTTCTGTATATCAATCTGTGGTACTTTTGTATATCAACCTGTGATACTTCTGTATATCAACCTGCTATACTTTTGTATATCAACCTGTGGTACTTCTGTATATCAACCTGTGGTTCTTCTGTATATCAATCTGTGGTACTTCTGTATATCAACCTATGGTACTTCTGTATATCAACCTGTGGTTCTTCTGTATATCAATCTGTGGTACTTCTGTATATCAACCTATGGAACTTCTGTATATCAACCTGTGGTACTTCTGTATATCAACTTGTAGTACATTTATATTTCAATAGCGTTTGAATCTTCACTGTTTTGTTTTCAAGATCGGGATCTAGTTTGGCTTCTGAACACCAGAGGGACTGCTATGATGGACGCAATCCGCCATTTTACTGACTGTACTCCCAGCCCTAACTGCTAGTTTAGATGACCGTGCTACCA
>NW_013750740.1:0-1658 GCF_000517525.1 Limulus polyphemus
TAAACATGCTTGGAGGCCAGCTGTAAGTGTAATGCTAATAATTTATTGTTTGTTCATGGGAATACTTGACAAGTAAGTGAAGGAATGCCAAGTTATTAATAGTGTTAAACATGCTTGGAGGCCAGCTGTAAGTGTAATGCTAATAATTTATTGTTTGTTCATGGGAATACTTGACAAGTAAGTGAAGGAATGCCAAGTTATTAATGGTGTTAAATCAGCCTTGTTGGCCAACTGTAAGTGTAATCCTAATAATGTATTGTTTGTTCATGGGAATACTTGAAAAGTAAGTGAAGGAATGCCAAGTTATTAATAGTGTTAAACATGCTTGGAGGCCAGCTGTAAGTGTAATTTTAATAATTTATTGTTTGTTCATGGGAATATTTGACAAGTAAGAGAAGGAATGCCAACAGTTGTGATACCTTGTTCAGTTTCTAGTCAAGTGTACAGGTTAAAGGGGTGCTTCTAATTTCCTTGTGGTATGTGCTGGTCAAACAACACATCTATAGACTTAACGTGTACTAACACACTTTCTTGTAATACAACATCTGCCTAAGGACTCGAGGACTTCATAATCCTTTAGCTTTCTCAGTTTCCTTTCAACTAGATTCCATGCTGCTCATTTCTACCCTGACTGGACAAAGAGAACCCACACGCCATATTCTCCAAGCTGGCATCATCCTTGGAAACTATGGGGGGTTGAAATTCAGAAAACTGGGGTTAGGCATGCCAACCTTATCTTTGACCAATATCATTGTCAACAATTTAATTGTTTTCGTTTAAGAACTTTCCTCCATGCACGAATTACAAAGTTCCACAACGTAATTGGTACTTTCCTCCTATTATACCTGCATCTACTAGTTTCATCCTTTCAAACTGTATCCTCTAGAAAAACATTAAGAAAAATAACACCTTGTGCGCTTATATATTCCTAGGAATAACCTAGCATACACCTGATCACGGTAATAGAAATCGTTACAACAATAACTTTATGAGGGCTTATGAGTTTCAAGGACTAAGCTAGCATACGGCGGGTCTTTGTAATAATTGGAGATTCGACTACTTAATATGTGGAAGGTCAGATTTAATGATCTGTTAGAGGTTCAATGAAAGAGACAAAACACAATGTGAACTTGAACACTAATGACCACTATTTACTTGAGAATAAACTACAAACTGAATGAAGTACGTGTACATATTATGTTGTGATACAGAGTAAATGGAACTGTATATAAATGAAAGTTTTAATTTAGGAAAACTTTGTTTAAATCAATAAAGTTGGGAATGAAATTTTCCTGAAGTTAAACTAATACATACACAATCAATACATACAGAAAGATGCCGAAAACAAAGATATGACATCATATTAATTCATGTTACGGAAAATATCCAAACAATTCACCATTTTCTCCGTAGCTGACAGATCATAAATTGTGATCACAAGTACTTGGAAGCCTAACTCTGATCCACGTGATGATAGTTGTAGAGTAGTCACACATACCCAAAGTATAGTATAACACAATAGAACTATCAATGATTGGACTCATGTAATTTTGTTTAAACCAGAACACTAAAAATCAAGTTTTGTAGCTACAGAATAAACAGATGTATAGTTGTTGGCCACTGGTGACGAGAACTTTATTTCAGTAAAAGAGTAAGAC
>NW_013750741.1:0-1241 GCF_000517525.1 Limulus polyphemus
TCATCACCTGATGATGACAAAACCTTGTCGAAACGTTGTACATTTGTCTGTTGTATTAAAGTTTTTCTTCATTACCCATTCAAGCCGTCTCCAGCCATTATTACATACTGGTTTGTTCCGAAAACCAACGGATTAACCACAGTACTTGCATAATTAAAGCTGTCACCCTCCACACACCAAACACAATATAATATTCAATCAAGTACTTAAATTAAAGAAGATATGCTCTGACAGTAAGAACTATGACCGTCACATTAATTCTTTGAAACAGGCCATGACTGAAAAAGGTTATAAACAAAACACTATCGCCCAACAACTTGACAAAATTAACAATATACTACGTGAATCTGCCTTGAAACAATTACGCGAAACAAATTCTTTTTGTGTTTCACTGGTTATTATCTATCACCGAAAACTAAAAAAAAACAAAAAAACCTTATACCAAAAGAACACTTTTGCTTCCTTCAACTTAATGATCGACTAAAATCAATTTTTACAGAAGTTCCTGTCGTTTCTTTCAGAAAAAATAAAACTTAGCATTCACACTTAGTTCACACTAAAGTCAACTTTAATTCCACACCAGGTGGAAGTCATCCTTGCAATATCAAGCGATGCCAAACCTGAAGATCATGCAAGAAACGGACACATTTTCCGATAAAGAGAACCAAAAGCAGCTCAAAATCACTAAACCCAAAACCTGTTCTACAAAAAACGTTATTTACTTAACCCAGTGTTGAAAATGCAACTTCCAATATGTAGGTCAAACCAAAACAACTGTACGGGAACGTTTTAATAACCATAAATCAACAATCAAAACAAACAAAGAACTTCCAATCCACTTTAACATGCCTGGACACTCTCTTGAAGACATTAAACTGACGGGTATAGAGACAAATTGTACATCTAACAGAAATAGGGAAATTAAAGAAGCTTACTGGATAGCATTATTAAATACTGTAACGCCAAATGGCATCAATCTCGAACCCCGGATTGTTGACCTTCTTATGTCTGTGAAAACATTTTCAAAACTAAATTCATAATTAAACTTACTTTACATTATTGGTATTATTCATCTTTTATTTGTTTGAAGTTAAGTACAAAGCTACACAATGGGCTATCTGTGCTCTGCCCACAACAGGTATCGAAACCCGATTTCTAGCGATGTAAGTCCGCAGACATACCGCTGTGCCACTGGTGGGCTTCCTATATCAATTGCGTCACATAATCATTTTGTTTTTCCG
>NW_013750742.1:0-1239 GCF_000517525.1 Limulus polyphemus
CCATCGTATACAGGATATATAGTATGCTGAATATTAGTAAACATTAGCCATCATATGCGGGTATATGGCAGGCTGAATATTAGTAAACATTAACCATCGTATACAGGATATATAGTATGCTGAATATTAGTAAACAATAGCCATCATATGCTGGGTATATGGCAGGCTGAATAGTAGTAAACATTAACCATCGTATACAGGATATATAGTATGCTGAATATTAGTAAACATAGCCATCATATGCCGGATATATAGTATGCTCAATATTAGTAAACATTAGTCATCATATGTCGGGTACATTAAGGGCTGAAGATTAGAAAACATTAGCCATCATAGGCCGAGTACATAGCAAGCTAAAGGTTAGTAATCATTAGGCATCATAGGCCAGGGCAGTTTTAACGAAAATCATGTTAGTAGGCTATGAATAACAATTGTGTATAAGTTTTGTTGCTTGAACACAACCTTCGTCCATTTTCTGAAATTTGAGCCTGTCAGTTAAGTATAGTGAAAACTTGAAAATAATATTTAATGTGTTTTATTTTAAATATTTTAAAAATGATACGATTTCGTGTAATATACAAGAAGACGTGGTGCTTTCCACATACGTGGGCTATTGCAAAGTAGCTTATTAGCTGAATAGGTATATCAACCAATCATCTTATCGTACGACAATTTACTGTTTATGACGAAACAGTTATATTTTTCAAAGTCAATATTGTATTTTCAAACCTATAATGCAGTAACGTTCTGTAGTTTATACTTCTAGGGTAACATTTCTCATTGATAATTGATTTTATTCTGAAAATATTCATATTTTTAACAAGGTATATTTAAGTTCTTAATAATCAGGTTTAGGGATTTTTCTTCTTTTTTTTTGGAGTTTATGAAAGGATTTGTATGTTATTCTCTTTTCAGTTTACTGTGATAAATTTGTAATTATGTCTGTGACTTATAGGCTGGCTATAGGTCTCATTATTATATATATATATCTGAGACGCAACGGAAGGGAAGTTAGAAACGTTTTATTCTTAAACATATACTAAGTAAATTACCCGAAAATGAGAACTGATTTTTACTATGTAACTATTACTATACGGCGTTACATCCGTTACGTACCAGTACTGAAATACTAGACACTAACAAATATATATATTGTTACGTCTGTGTCATTAGTTAATTTTCCGTAAAAATTATTTCCGAAGAAACTTTAGCGATACAAGTCCTTTGGTTTATTCTTTC
>NW_013750743.1:0-1241 GCF_000517525.1 Limulus polyphemus
CAAAACCTTAAACCAATCAATGATTAGAAGAGAGATATGATACTTATAACAAAACCTTAAACCAATCAATGATTAGAAGAGAGATATGATACTTATAACAAAACCTTAAACCAATCAATGATTAGAAGAGAGATATGATACTTATAACAAAACCTTAAACCAATCAATGATTAGAAGAGAGATATGGTACTTATAACAAAACCTTAACTTTAATGAACGACATTCATTTAAATATTGGTTGTTTTTTTCTCAATGAAATAGTGATACACTTCCTTTAAAACGTCTTCAAATACAAAATATCAAAACTTTTCATACATTTATACAGAAAAAAATTACAGCTTTGATAAAATTAATTTTCGTAACACCTGGTGACATACTGAAGAACTTTTATTGTCTGTTTTCGATTATTAAACGAAATTAATTTTCAATTTTTGTTTGAATAATAAAATTGGTTAACAAAAGGATATAACGTTTTCAAACAAAAATATTAACATTATATCATTCAAAATCTGTTACTTCATGACAATAAACAAACTAGATAAATAATAATTAAACTCTTAACTTCATTCAAGAGTTTTACGATATCTTATTTTGTTGTCTAACTCCCATCCAACAATCCCTGAAAGTTACATAAATATCAAAAGTCTTAAAGTTAGAAGTTTTTGTTACGGACAGACTGACATGCAGACACAAGATGCTTCGTAATAAATGTATAAATTATTCAGTATTCTGTAAAGACGCTACCGTAACTTCATCATTCACATACTGTTTGATAAATGATCCACAGTTCTTCACTACATACTGTGAAACTGGTCGAAATAAGAACTCAGTCTTTTATAGTTTTGTTTGTTATGAATTTCGCTACACGAGGGTTATCTGCGCTAGCCGTCCCTAATTTAGCAGTGTAAGACTAGAAGGAAGGTAACTAGTCATCACCACCCACCGCCAACTTTTGGGCTACTCTTTTACCAACGAATAGTGGGATTGACCGTCACGTTATAACACCCCTATGGCTGAAAGGGCGAGCATGTTTGGTGTGACGGGGATTGGAACCCGCGAAATTCAGATTGCGAGTCGAGCGCCCTAACCACTTGTCCATCTAGACAAATTGATGCATCATTTCGTTTTCGCTTTCTTTGCCCATAGTCGAGAATGTAGAATTACGAAAAGCTAGTGATCCATATTCCTTATAACCGAGCAGTTTTCAATTTAATGGATTTAGTTTTCTAGGATAAATATTG
>NW_013750744.1:0-1504 GCF_000517525.1 Limulus polyphemus
TTCGTGGCCAGTCTTATATATACAAGACTACACTATATCTAGAAAGATCACGAGATTTAAGGAAAAGACGTGAAAGTTCGGGAATGACGTGGCGTGATACTAGTCACGTGACCTCAATGTCGTAACATAATATTGGTAGGGTTTTACAAAGACTACATCTGGAAGCAGTTATTTCTTTGTTGTATAGTATCTTTGTTTCATGGCTGTGAGTATGTGACTAGCATAAATGATTAGAAAATCTACTATCTCCTGCAACTGTAATAACTATGCTCCAATTCCACTATCACTAGTTTCAATATGAACTTGCAGTCTTGCTATAGATATGCTAACACTAGAGCCTCCACTAGCCGCCCCCCCCCCCAGTGGACCAGCGGTATGTCTGCGGACTTACTATGCTAGAAACCGGGTTTCGATACCCGTGGTGGACAGAGCCCAGATAGCTCATTGTGTAGCTTTGTGCATAATTACAAACAAAAACAAGCAAAACAAAAGCCTCCACTAAAGCATAGTTTTGGGAATGTAATGTCTTTTTAAATTCCTCACTTCATCCAAAGCCCATCTCAACTTTAGCAGAGAATGGTACCACAATCTTGTATGAAATGACTACTACTTTTGGGTAATAAAGTGTAAAACTGAGAAACCCCAGTCTTCTCACTTTGTATCACAGATTGAGATCAATCTTTCCACTGATATTTTAGTAGGATCTATTGAGACTCCACACCTACTAACAACATGATAAAGATATTATGGTTTCCTAAGTATGTACACACACATGTCCCTTTTATAACATTCCCTCCTACCTTTCTTAACCATTGGAATACTATTTTCGGGTTCCCTTCCAAAAACATAAACACATGGCAAAACACCAAGAAATTAGTTACATCACTAGTGTAATATTACAGCTTTAAATGTCAGAAAATCACTAGAAATGATAAAAATATAAATATAAAAAAGTATTAAACAGAGATGAAAGGCCATCAAGTTAAAGCATTGATATATGGCGGGATGTAATTTAAAGGTTGCTTAAAGAATTATATAAATACAAAAGACGCATAATATCACGTGGCAGGAAAAAAAATTAGTATGTCTTATAGATAACGTCTGAAGACGACGTAGAGGACGTCGAAACATTGTACATGTAGAGTGTATTTTTAAAGAGGAAGCTGTTGACAACTTTAATAAAGTTTAAAAATTGTGTAAATATGAAATATTGACTTTAATTGCTTATTAAATAACAGAACACACTTATGTAACCAGAAGTTCTGTGGTTCCCTTCTCTACCTACATTTGTGTAGTACACTGTTCCTGGGTCCAGTCTGGTTGATATTGGTTACATCTGACATGTAACATACAGTTCACCGGTTGCATAGGCAAATTAAATTATCGCTTGCATCTCACGGATGTCAATACAACAATGAAGGTTAAAGATAATTATCTTGTTCTGTGAGCAACATCTAGACAGTCAAAGACTTGTCTCAGTTAGTTATCCTTCCCTTCCTGGGCC
>NW_013750745.1:0-1241 GCF_000517525.1 Limulus polyphemus
CTGACTGTATTGTCCAGGTGGCTGTTCATTCTATTCCTAAGACCTCGACACGTTTTGCACAGTATCCTCGTCCATGGTGGAGTCCTGCTTGCCAGGAGGCATGGAAGGCTAAAAAACGGGCCAATTCCAATGGTATCTCACTCTTTCTAACAGCCTCTCTTTCTCCTGCCTCTCTTGCTATTCTTCTGGTTATTTGTAACCGGATCTGGCAGGAGCATATTTTTCCAGATGCTTGGCGTCAGGCTATTGTCCTCCCTTTCTCTAAACCTGGGAAGGATCCCAAGATTCCTTCTAATTATCATCCCATCGCTTTGACTAGTTGTCTTTGTAAGGTCCTAGAGAGGATGGTTAATGCTCGTCTTGTTTGGTTATTGGAATCAAACATGCTCCTCTCGCCCACCCAGTGTGGGTTCCGTCGACAGCACTCCACCATAGACCATCTGATTCGACTTGAAACGTCGATAAGGGAAGCCTTTCTCTAGAGAGAACACCTTGTTTCTGTGTTCTTCAATGTACGTGGAGGTATGGAATTTTGCAGAACCTCCACTCCTATGGGTTGCATGGCCATTTACCCATTTTTATTTGCAATTTTTTACTGAACAGGCGATTCCAAGTCCTTGTGGATTCCACTCTTTCCCATTCCTTCCCACAGGAACTTGGAGTCCCTCAGGGCTGTGTCTTGAGTGTCACACTTTTTATTGTTAAAATTAATGCCATCACTACAAATCTTCCTCCATGTTGCAAATGGGCTCTATGTCGACGACTTCCACATCTCGTGTCAGTCGTTGAACATGAGGTTTATTGAGCGGCAGCTTCAGACTGCCCTCAAACGGTTGTTCACATGGACCACTGGAAATGGTTTTAAATTCTCTTTTTCCAAAACCGTTTGCATGCATTTTTGCTACCAACGGGTTCTCCACCCCGATCCCGAGCTCCGTCTCGGCGATATAGTTATTCGTGTGGTCCCTGAGGCAAAGTTCTTGGGCTTATCTTTGACCGTAAGCTTAGCTTCATTCCACACATCAAGGAGCTACATGTCAAGTGTGCAAGGGCTCTGAACATCCTCCATGTCCTCTCTTCCAGCTCTTGGGGAGTGGATCGATGTTCTATGCTCAGGATCTATCGTGCTTTAATTCGATCCAAACTGGACTATGGGTCTTTGGTCTATGGCTCTGCCAGGACCTCGGCTCTGAAGATGCTGGACCCATTCACCATCTGAGGCTTCGGCTCTGCACTGGTGC
>NW_013750746.1:0-1241 GCF_000517525.1 Limulus polyphemus
TACTAAGTCTATAGTTTCATACAAATTAGAAACTCAAATTACAGATATTTACAAGCTAGAATAAAAAATAAGAAGGTCTTGTCTTTTCTATTTGCTAAGATATTGCTCGTGTAATAAATCAAACGCAGTGGCACCCCACCCACCTCTTTCCATTTTTGGAAACACTCCCTTATATACACCTATTTCTATATATGACATGAATAACCAATTGAAATCTCAGAATGTCCCCTAGTGGTTTTCTCAGCCTTTCTAATGTTCCTTCCACCATTTCTTTCTTTTTAACCAAGATTTCAATGAGGTAGGTTGTGTCTTTAGTCTGCTTGAAATTTCATATTTTTTTAGACTCAAATAAAGCTTAGTTACTAAGCTTGATAAATTATAGAGGAATTCTGTGTTATTGATATAGTAATTTATGATTTTTTGGTTATTCAACTATATATATAAAACCTAAAAAAAGTTATTTCATTTCATATCCCCCACGTGCAAAATTTTAAAAGGCTTAGCAACATTCATCAAACAGCAACCAAGTACAAAAGTGGTAACTAGAAGAAATAATTGTTTGCTTTACTTCTTTATTTACTGTTCTATCTTCTAAGAAAAATAAGTTTGGTAACTTATTTCTAAATAATAATCTATATACATATAAAATGTATAATAATGGAAATGTGATTGGATTTTACAAAATGCTAGTCAACCAAAACATAGCCAAAATGGGTCACTTTGTAAAAGACTAAAGATCAGTTTTATATTATTGGATATGGTAACATGAGTGCACATGTGCCATGTCATTGTAGCTTCTATATTGCTAGCCAGGCATGTCTCAAAGGTCAATATAATAAAAATAATAAATATATATAAATGTATAATTTTATGAGATTTAAGCTGTTTTGTCTAAACATTTATGTTTTTATGTTATAATTTGTGTTCATTCTAGAATGAAATAGGCATAATTTATATTTATTTCCTAATTTTTTATGGTGGTTGCGAGATCGGTCAAATCTACTGAACCCGTACAGAGATTAATTACTCAAAATAACAGATAAGATATAAAGATTTTTTTAAAGAAATGTTTGATAACTATCTGTACGTTATAAAGATTTCACATGTGAAATTTCCAAATTTTCTGATGCATAAATGTATTTTTAATCTTAAAATGAAAATTATTCTGCATGATAGATAGGCAAGATGTAAAAAAAAAAGGCATGAAAGAAACACTGATTCAAAAACCTTATGACTTAATA
>NW_013750747.1:0-1241 GCF_000517525.1 Limulus polyphemus
ATTTTCTCCGTCTATTGAGAGATAACTGAACATCCAAGTATTTTTTCTCCATCTATTGAGAGATAACTGAACATCCAAGTATTTTTTATCCATCTATTGAGAGATAATTGAACTTCCAGTATACTTCCAAGTATTTTTTCTCTATCTATTGAGAGATAACTAATAACTCTATCAGGATAGAGCTGATCCACTTCTGTCAGATACTACCTGGCTGTCAAAGTTGTCATTTTTGTTTGACATCACATCCCACATGAATTAATTGAACTTGAAACTTCAGGGAAAGGATAACTTTATCTGTGATCTCTACAGAATCATCAAAGGAATCCGGAGAAAGCTATCATTGTTTGAAGCACAACTGGAAGGAGGAAACTCTCTCATTTTCAGTGTTTCAAAGAGCTTCGCGCTGGAATCGTAGAAGATGTCAATCTCGAGTTTCTGAAGAAGATTATTAGTGACTTAAATAAGCATTTTTTGGAGAGATTTTCAGATTTCGACAGAATTGAGAGTGACATTCTACTGTTCCAGAATCCGTTTGATTGTAACTTTGATGACGTGCCAGTCGAACTACAGTTGGAGCACATTGATTTGCAAGCAAATGACTTGTTGAAATAGAAGCACAGAGAAGGAAAACTTATTGAATTTTATTGCTGCTTACCTGGTGATGAGTTTTCAAAGTTGAAGAAATTTGCCTCTGATATGGCATCAGTGTTTGGAACAATTTATGTCTGTGAGCAAACGTTTTCAAAAATGAATTATGTGAAGTCAGCACATCGAACGAGGTTGACTGATGAAAATTTGAAAGCAATTCTCATGGTTGGATGCAGCAAATCTCACAAACCTTTTTTGCTGCTTAGTTTGTGAGATTCGGATATGTGCACACTGGGTGTGATATGACTATCTTATTGCTAACGTCGCCTTCTTTGATAACGTGTTGGCAAATAAACATGTTTGTTGTATTTATTTTTTGTCTATTCACTGTATTGTATTGAACAAAATGGTTATGCGGCCCGCGCTCGTCATTCTCTCAGTTATCTAGCCCGCTGTGAAAAAAGTTTGGTGACCCCTGCTTTTAATGGACTACACGTATACTCTGATGCGCCCTCTACGCTGAGACTTTTTAGAATGGCTGAGTTTTGAATTTTTTTCAAGTACAAACTATGACCTCATAACTCCGCCATCTCTTGACCAATTTGAGATTTAATGGGGGACTTTGAAACTAACGCCATTATGCCTCCAATGGT
>NW_013750748.1:0-1243 GCF_000517525.1 Limulus polyphemus
AAAAGACAGTAAATCGTCCTTTAATGTAATTAATTCACTTTAAAATTTTCTAATCTTTTCCATTTGTGTATGCTGGCTTTCTTTCAACTGTTGGAGACTTTCTTCTTGTTCATTTTCTTTCTCCTCCAACCACTGTTGTAGTCTTTCTTCTTGTTCATTTTCTTTCTCCTCCAACCACTGCTGTAGTCTCTCTTTTTGTTTCTTTTCTTTTTCCTTCAACAACTGCTGTAATCTCTCTTCTTGTTTCTTTTCTTTGTTCTCCAACAAATGGTGTAATCTCTCTTGTTTATTTTGCTGTTATTGTATTGCTGCCATAAAATCTGCTAAGTCGAAGTTTGATTTGTCACTTCTCGTTTCCATCTTTTTTTTTCTCGTCCCACTCCTTGACACCAATTTGTTACCTATCTGCGTGTTTGTTAATTTCCGGTATAAATTCTTTCTGAGGAACTTCAGTGATACAAGTCCCTTCTTGATTAAAACCAGATTATTCTTTCTCGATACAAACTTTGTAATACACAGAATTTCCACAGTCAGGACGTTTCTAAACTTAACTACTTTTATAACACAAGGTATAAATCACAGCGATTCACAATCTCGAAAACACACACTAGCTCAAAACAGAATCGTAAATTACCCGGAACTCTCTTCATTCAATCATCTTGCAGGGTTTCTCTGCCAGGCTTATATACTAAAAAAAAAAGAGGGCGTCTCGAACGCACTAGGAAATTTATGATCATTCGAGAAACTCCAGCGCGCATGCTCCCAGCGTCACACGACTTCCGCTGTTGTAACATGGTCTTCACAGGTAAAGCCATAATGTATTAATTCAATATATTACTGAACACTTGAATAAGCCTAAGATCAACATATTATGATCCTATAGGTGATAGCCAACAGGGCCCTCCTTCTGCACGGGTACCCTTTACTGTGCATGACACAAGGTTTTAGTGTCTTACATTAAAAATTTTATTAAACTACTTTTTTGTTTACATTATACCAATTAGAATAGCATAAAATCTTAGCTAATAATCCATATTTCAATATAATACAAGTTTTAAGTTCTTAATTCTGAAAGGAAATATATAAAAAAATCCCGAATTTCCACTAGTGTAACACACATGACAAATTATGTCTAAGCATGTCATCATCTTTATTTTATCCATCACCCCTAAAAAATGTACGAAATTAAACATAAAATGATTTCTATAAAATCGTGGTTGCTCAAACAGACTATAATTTTTAT
>NW_013750749.1:0-1242 GCF_000517525.1 Limulus polyphemus
AATGAGATATCTGTGCTCTGCCCACCACGGGTATCGAAACCCGGATTCTAGCATTGTAAGTCCACATACATACTGCTGTGCCACTGGGGGGCAACCAACGCTCAACCATCAGACTCTACGGGCTCTTTTCCAGCTGTGGGAGTAGGATTAATGAGCAAATAATCACATATGGATATTGAGAAATATCACTGGTGTTATGTGGACCTTCTGAAGAACCACGAGAATATGGACAGAACCAATTCTGTAAACCAATAGAATGAGGTGTCAAAGGTGGGGACTGTGAGATGCGAATGATCAATCCCCTAGAATTACTCATTGGAGCAGCCAATGACGATAAAGAAAACTGAAAACGTGCTATATAAAATCAGGCTTTGAAAGTTTCAGAAACTCCAGCAAAATAGTAAGGCCGAAAAAGGGGCGACTCCCAGAAATCAGAAAGAGGAGTATCACAACACAGTAGTAAGAGTGAAATGAATCTGCAAAAATGGAGATCTGGTAAGAGCGATAACAGGTTCTAATCTGGAACTCCATATATCCAAAAAGAAATCCAACTGTCCATATATACTACAGCCAGACAATGTTCTGATAAACAAGGGGAACAAGGCATAGCAATGCTCTCTCATAATTGCATTGCAAACATCCCAGCACACACGGCAATATCAGAGGAAGGAAGAAGAACTAAGTAATGCCCCCAGAGATCTATCTGACAACAAGGCAGGGTAGACTCAAAAGCAAGGGGTGAGTCCCCAAAGCTTCAAAAGCTCGTGTAACTAACTGCAGAAAAGAGACAGAAGGTGGCCGATCAGATGAGTCCACAGTAGAGGCAGCTCTACTGAATGAAGGAGCAGAAAACAGTGTCTAAATTCTCCCAAGTATATTCAGGTTCATGGTTAACCCCATGCCATAAACCGTTACATGGGAATTCAAACCTCCATTTTTTTTTTATTGTTGTTCTTGAACTGCAAAAGAAAACCAACAAAATATCGGCAATGGAGAAAAAAAAAGCAGACTGCTGTCAAAATACTTTAAAAAAATTTAACCACAAAACATAATTCCTAGTGCTTTGTCGAGAAAAAGTGATTATATTGTTGACATACAGTGCTTATATACCGGTTTAAAGTTTTGCAAATGAGATATTGCCGAGGGCAGTCGAGTGGGGTATAAAGATGTTTAGATAGCAAAGATAGAGATCAAGAAATCGCTATAAGTGGCAGCAGAGGTATGTATGTTTTGGAATGAATC
>NW_013750750.1:0-1241 GCF_000517525.1 Limulus polyphemus
GACCGAAGCAGTCAATATGTGACTGGATTCATGTCATGGTTCATCTATTATCTTCCTTTCCACGTTTCACGCTCGAGACTAAGATGACCGAAGCAGTCAATATGTGACTGGATTCATGTCATGGTTCATCTATTATCTTCCTTTCCAAGTTTCACGCTCGAGACTAAGATGACCGAAGCAGTCAATATGTGACTGGATTCATGTCATGGTTCATCTAATATCTTCCTTTCCAAGTTCCACGCTCGAGACTAAGATGACCGAAGCAGTCAATATGTGACTGGATTCATGTCATGGTTCATCTATTATCTTCCTTTCCAAGTTCCACGCTCGAGACTAAGATGATCAGCGTAATGGCTGCAGCATGTATGCAACCTAGAGCTAGCTCCCTGTGTCCAGTGGGACCCCTTGGGGCATAGCGGTAAGAGTCTGTGGACTTATAACACTAGAAACCTGGTTTCGATATCCGTCGTGAGCACAACACAGACAACCTATTGTGTAGCTTTATACTTAACTACAAACAAATAAAGTGCTCAATGGAAGTGCTGGCATGCAGCCCAGAATAATGCCAGCTGTGTAGTTTCCTTTCATAGGATGTTTCGAGTTTGCAGGCGGAGTGTGGAGTGATTAATTTTAAGACGATATTCCACATTATCACATCCAGTGTTCTCCCATATTATCCATGGAGGATTTGGGTACAAACAGAAAGGTTGAAGTGTCTCGACATATATACCACCAATGCTACATTTGTGACCTACTTTCCGTGTAGTATCATGACTCTAATTTACTGACTATGGCAGCTGCTATATAAACGAGATGCTGTAATGCACCATGGGATTTACATGTAAATTCACTAGCAACAGTCTCATTATCTTCGGTAGTAGCGTGTGATTAGATACAAAAATGAATAAATATTTTTAATTTCACTATAGATCAAATTCTTTAAGCCCAATCTGAAAGTAACACATTGTTCAAATATATCATTAAAGTTAGGTTATTACACGCTAACAAGTCGTGAGCTATATACAGAACACGTTTAAGTATTCGAGAGTAGATAGTATCATTCGTTACAATGGAGTTAGAACAAAATCGCTTTTATTAAACAAATATATTCATACTTGTACTTTTTTTCTTATGCTGTATTTACAGGATTGCACATACATCAAGTTAACTTTCACCGTACTTTATAGTTTAATATATATTTTAAATCAGACAGGTTACTTCTTTAGATTACAAAAAATTAC
>NW_013750751.1:0-1241 GCF_000517525.1 Limulus polyphemus
CGATACACTTAATCTCAATACTCGCGCTAAAACAGCACTATAACGAACGAACGTTAACTTCAACAATACCCTGTGACTGCAGTTCAATTACTCACTATCTACACACACATTACATTACCGCGTCACGTTGTCCCCTCTTATATATACCCGCCTACCCTATATCTAGTAAGAACTAGAACATTCGCCAAAGTACAGGATAATTCTAGAAAGTAGAGAGCGTGAGAATCACATGATCTCGATAACGCAACAATATGTATATTCTTCAATGTATCTTTTGCGACGTTTAGGAGACTATTTGTACTGCTACCACCCTGTAAGGCCTTGAAATACTATTGTTATATTTATCAATCTCTTTGCGTAATACTGTTATTGCTCTTGAACCCACACATTCATCCATTCTCTCTTTGTGGAGTTAAATTCACTAACATTACCTCTCTATATTCTCTTTGTCTTGATATAAAAGACTGTTTAGTTTAGATATTATGGATTGATTTCTTTTTGTGAGTGAATATTTTATTATTGTTTAGTTTTTGTTATAATAGGAGTCAAAAGCAGACAATCGTAGGAAGTTGTGTTAAAAAGTCATTGATGTTGAGACTATTGAACGTCGCGTGCAATACATTGACGTCGAGCAGACGATTAAGAGATAGACATATAAATAGTGTGAGACAAGCGGAAACAACAGACAGATAATAGCAAAAGAGAGTAAAGTTACAGGCAAGGAAAAGTTCGGCGTGAAGTTAACTACCGTGGACGTGATAGGCCTAACGATTAACATAGGCCTAGCGTTTAATATGTAGAGTATGACTAACAGTAGAAAAGGAGATAAGAATAATAGTTTATTCCGTCAAAGAGTGGTTCTAAAGTAATTGAATCAGCCTGAGTGCACTTTGAAAAAGGGAACAGAGGATATTTAGGATAAAGAAGACCAAACGATTATGTATCTCGCACCAAAATTGTAAGTGAATCACACACATAATACTAGTGCGACAGTAATAGAGAAGATAGTTCGGCTTGTCAACTGAAGTTCTAAAGTAATTGAATAGGCCTAAGTTGACTTTTGACAAAAAGAAGAGAACTATACATGGAATGTTTATGATATGCCTATAATCTATTTTGTGTGAAGAATTTGTTGTACATACGTTTAACTTGTTCCGAATACAGGCTCTCCAGCAGTACATTATAAAAAACTAGGAGAAAACTAGGAAGCAACAGCACAAAAAACTAGGAAAAACTAGGAA
>NW_013750752.1:0-1231 GCF_000517525.1 Limulus polyphemus
CAAAGGCTAAAAAAGCCAATTTTTTTTTTCATAAATAAAAGGGAAGTTAAAGAAGGCTTATCTATCTAGGGCAGCCGTAATAACCTGTTAGACATAAGAAGCCATGGGTCATTTTAGAGTTAGACATAAGAAGCCATGGGTCAACTCACTTTTCTTGTTAAGTGTAATATGTATTAGAGAATCGCAATTTTCACAACAGATCAAGAGTTAAGTATTGCGAGTTTTGATAAATAGACTACTATTTTTAAAAAGCGTACGTAAAGTGTACGCTTCTAGATCAATAATATGAAAATACAATTTTTGACGAAATTTGTGAAAAATGTGAAAAAAAAAGGCAAAAGGTGCGTATTTCAAAACAAAATTAATTTTGAAACATCCGATCCTTTTTATTTCTTAGAAAGAAAGCAAGAAAAAAAAACACGTTACAACTAGATGAAAATGTTATATCGCATTGTAAGCCCAGAAAAGGCAGATTTCTTTAATTCACAATAGAAAGACAGTTAAAAAGAGAATGGTTGTGGAAGGTAGCCGTAATAAACTTTCTGACTTTTTCAACAAATTAATTTTTCGTCAAAATCTCAAATTTCACAATTTTCGTCAAAAAATTGTATTTCCATATTATTGCTTTAGAAGCATGCACTTCAAGAGCACTTTTCAAAATGGGAGTCTATTTATCAAAACTCGCAATACTTAACTCTCTATCTGTTGCGAAAATTGTGGTTTTCTTCCACTTTTGTACTTTTTTGAAGAAAACAAACTTACGACAAGGGCTTCAAAGTTGGAAATGTTCATAAAAATTATGTAATCTAAAAATTTATTACGGCTACCTTCCATGGCCATTTTCTTTTTAATTGTCTTTCTATTGTGAATGGTAGAAATTTGCCTTTTCTGGGCTTTTGATGCGATATAACATTTTCATCAAGTTGTAACTTTTTTTTCTTGGGTCTTTTCTAAGAAATAAAGAGAATCGGATGTTTTACATTTAATTTCGCTTTAAAATACGCACTTTTTTGCCTTTTTTTCAAAAAATTAGTTTTTTCGTCAAAATCTCAAAGGCTAATATACCCTTTGCATTTTTCACAAATTTTGTCAAAAATTGTATTTCCATGTTATTGGTCTAGAACAGGGGGTCACCAAACTTTTTCACAGCGGGCCAGATAACTGAGAGAATTACGAGCGCGGGCCGCACAACAATTTTGTTCAATACAATACAGTGAATACACAAAAAATT
>NW_013750753.1:0-3639 GCF_000517525.1 Limulus polyphemus
ATGCAACACGACTATTTTAAATGTGTGGAGTCACTTGATGGGATGCAACACGACTATTTTAAATTTGTGGAGTCACTGGATGGGAAGAACACGACTATCTTAAATGTGTGGAGTCACTTGATGGGATGAACACGAATATTTTAAATGTGTGGAGTCACTAGATTGGATGCAACACGACTATTTTAAATGTGTGGAGTCACTTGATGGGATGAACACGACTATCTTAAATGTGTGGAGTCACTTGATGGGATGAACACGACTATCTTAAATGTGTGGAGTCACTTGATGGGGTGAACACGAATATCTTAAATGTGTGGAGTCACTTGATGGATGCAACACGACTATCTTAAATGTGTGGAGTCACTAGATTGGATGCAACACGACTATCTTAAATGTGTGTGTGGAGTAACTTGATTGGATGCAACACGACTATCTTAAATGTGTGGAGTCACTAGATTGGATGCAACACGACTATCTTAAATGTGTGTGGAGTAACTTGATTGGATGCAACACGACTATCTTAAATGTGTGGAGTCACATATTTTACCACGTGTCATTTGTTCACTAGAAACTTTCTTGTACATTTCAGCGAATTATCTTACGTCTTGTTGCAAGCGGAATGAATACATTTCATTGGGTGTGTGGTATATCATTTGTGCACTTAAACGCTTTCCAGTTGTGGCTGCGAGCATTTGATTCAGTGTCATAGCACGTATCATACCTTTTCATTAATTCAAAACCGACAGGTAATAATCGCTTGTTTGTGTCATGCATTGTCCAACCATTAATAAACAAGTGGTATCTTATCATACTAGTAAAACTTTCAGACGTTTGTAGCTAACTTGAAACAGCCATTTTACGGCCCTCTACACAGTAATGAAACTTACAAATGTTTCATTCGACATCTATCCACGGTTCACAGTTTGGAACTTTTAAACTATATGGTTCACTGCAAATTGCCAGCTGACACAAAACTGCGTGACACCACTATACTGAGCACAGTCTGAATGGCATTTACACGGTTGATAATTAGTTGATTGATATGTATAACAACGAAATGAAGAGGTTACTGACATTTTAACAGTGGTTTTGCCTTATCATAATTACAACATTACAAATTATAATTATTTTTACTTACCCCATGCCGTGTGGTGTATTACTAACTTATTATGAACATACAATCTAGCATGAACTGTTTTCGGCTACAAAGAAATTACAGGTTAGTTAAATAATGTATTATATTTCAGAATATGTAGATAATTGTTTTTCCTGAAAGCGGATTCTAGGTAAGAAACACATGTTTTGATTAGCATATAAATATATATTAAAGTTGTTTATCGCAGCTAGGTTGGGTTTACTTAGATTTGGTTTAATTCTTTATACTTTTATTTGAATAATTAAAGCCATCTAGTAATTACAAAGATAGAATATTTAGAACGAATAACTATCTCACACTGTTGTTATTATCTTAAGTACTACTACCACATATGGTATTTCATATTGTTCATTATTTTATAATTAATAAATCTTCCAATTCTGCTCCTTTTTTGCACTTTTAGTAGGCCTAACTATACGTACATTCCTTTCATGATGTTTGTTGTTTTGGCTGAGGTTTTAATAATGTTATTTCTTTTCCTGTAGGTAAAAGTTCTATTGATACAACAACGATACACGAAGTTGGTTTAGGACAGATTGAATATCTGGAACGGCCTCATCACCAAGAACCTCACTACCTGATCGAAGAATTTTCTAAGTCCAAACCTATTTTCACTCACCCTCTTCACGATCCTAAACCTTTAAGGGAAGGAGAACGAGTTCATTTAGAATGTCGTCTAGAACCCGCCAATGACACTACTATGAAAGTTGAATGGTTCTTTAATGGAAAACCTCTAAAATCAGGTATAGTTTCGGTTTCTAACCATCGTGACTGTAATATTTAATGACCGTTTCTTTATGTTAAGTATAGTATTAATTTCTCTTTTGTAATATGTGATTTTCTGAAATAATTAAAATACACGTTACTTCTTTTTATTGATAAATAATGTTGGGGAAATGTGAGTTAACTTTCCTGCTACTTTTATAACCAATACAAGTTGTTTAAAATAAGGTTATTTTAACCGTTTACAGTATCTATACCCAAGTTAATAAGTTATCCGTTGTCATAGAAAAGTAATATAACAGTTTTTAATGTATGTTTTTCCCCTTATACATTTAAAGTTCTTATGCAGTAATTGTTTTCTCCAGTACATGATATGTGTGTGTATTGTTTTCTTTCTGTGGTACCGACAGGTAGTCGATTCCATACACGCTATGAATTTGGTTTTGTTGCCCTGGACATCTTGACAGTGTACCCGGAAGATACCGGGGAGTACACCGTGAGAGCAACCAACCATCTGGGATCTTCTCATACAAGTGCTAATGTGAAAATCATTGGTAAGATTTTATTATTATCATTACTGAAGAAGAAAACACACACACAACAACAACAACTGAATGTATGTTTTATTGTAGGGTAAAGTATGACAACTTTCGGATTTTTGCTAAAGGCCTAAATACGAAAACAAAAATTATATTGTTACGTCTCCGTTCGTTAGTTAATTTTCCGTAAATTCGTTCCGACAAAACTTTAGCGACAGAAGTCCTTTCTTAAATAAAACTGATTTATTATTTCCGAATACAACTTTACGATACACTTAATTTTAACAGTCGCGCTATAACAAACGCTATAATTCTCAACGATCGTCTCACGTGCTCGACTCAACAATACTCCGTTCAATTACACACACAATGTTGCCGTCAATTTGTGGCCGTCTTATATATATACAAGACTACACTATATCTAGAAGGATCCAGAGATTTAAGGAAAGGAAGTGAATGTTCGAGAACGACATGGTGTGATACTAGTCACGTGACCTCTGCTGACGCAACAATATGTATGACGTCCCTGGTGGTCCAACGGTAATTCTTAGGCTTATAACGGTAAAAATCTGGTTTTGATTGGAACTGTGGGTACAACACAGATAGCTCATAATGTAGGATTGTGCTGAACAACAAATAAAATAAATATGTGTGACTTTTTTCCCGTGCATATTGTACACTGGTCATAGTTTAGAATGACCGAAGTTGCCAGATTTCCGTCAGGAAATAAGCAACCCGGACATTGAAAGTAAACCCAATCCTCCTCGTTCTTCATTTCCGACCACGTGAACAAATAACCTCAATTCAGTCACTTGTTATTATGTGTTTATGTTTTGCTTGATAATGTTTAATCTGTTGTTCACTTATTTTCATATTTTCAAATATTCATCATAATCGACCAGGACCGAAAACAAGGCCAAAATATAACAAAAAGCGACAAACAATATCAAGCGATCGTGAGAAAGAACAAACCAGATTCCGCTTTTTGTTTTTTAAGCGGAACTAGCAACCAAAAATTATACATCTCAAGTTTCAATAAAGTTCTTTATTGTTATTAGTAAATAAAGATTTGATCATATTGATAAATCTGTGGTTACTGCATTAACAATAAACATACTGTTAACAATCTGCTTTTATTACAGTTTCAACATTAGACATTCTGATTTATCTTTTAATTGTAAATGTAGCGTGCAGTATTACTAATTTATTGTGAACATACAG
>NW_013750754.1:0-1241 GCF_000517525.1 Limulus polyphemus
AGATCTCAACCCTATAGAGCATCTGGGACCAATTGGTTAGGCGAATACAGGCTTTGGATCCTCCTCCACAGACATTGCAACAGTTAGAAGCTCACTTGCACCGAGAATGGCAACAGATAACGCTTCAACAAATCAGATGTCTAACTGGCAGTATGCGGCGCAGGGTTGCAGCAGTCATCCAGGCAAACGGTGGATATACCCGATATTGACTTTTCGATGACTAATTATCAATGTGGGTCATGATTGACATTTTGTAATGTGATTTGACAATTCAATAACGTTTTTGAGTTTTCACTGACAATACATAATAAAGATAATTTTAAGCGTGAAAACTGTCCATATTTTGATGTCATGATATGTAAATTAAAAATTGTTATTTTACGGTGATAATCTTGTTTTCTTGTGCCCAATAATGCATAATTTCATTTGATAAACACGTTTAGATTGAATGGTAATTTATAATCAGTCACAAGAACGTCGAATCTGAATCACTTTAAAAAAACATGGGGGTGCTTAACTTTTTTCCAGGTGTATACTTGGACAGTTGTCAGCAGACGACAGGCACAACTATAGAGCACTGGTAGCTGCTCTAGAACTCAGGTATGAAACCCAAAATCAGTCTCAAGTCTACAGGGCTAGGTTTAGGACGAGAGTCCATGCTAAAGGGGAGAACCTGCAAACGCTGGCACAGGATTTGGAAAGTATGGCACACAAGGCCTACCCAACTGTGCCACCCAATCTCCTCAAGTTGTTGCTGAGGCATCAGTTTGTAGATGCCTTGGACAGTCCACAACTGAAGATACAAGTAAAGCAAGCACACCCCACTACTATGCAGGATGCAATGGCCAGAGCTCTTGAATTCGAATCCTATGTTAAGTCCAGCACAGAGGTACCAAGGTTGGTACAGTCATCAGGATTCAAGGCAAGAAAAGGGCAGCTTTCAGAGAGGTTTGAGAGACTTTGCTGGCACTGTAACAAACCTAGGCACAAGAAAGCCCAATGCTGGAAACTTTAACACAGGGAAGATGCCACGGCAGGAAAGGCTGCTACCCAGAAAGGTTGTTGGAACTGTAAGCAAGGACATATGAGAAGCCAGTGTAAGAAGAATATTACTAATAAGTCAGCCTTGGGGAAACCAGTAATGGTTGGTGTTGAAGTATGCCCACCAACTCCCATCGTGAAAGTCCCAACAGCTAGGTGTAAAATCCAAGCACACATAGTGTCTACGTGACAGGAAAGCT
>NW_013750755.1:0-703 GCF_000517525.1 Limulus polyphemus
CTGTTGGGACTTTCACGATGGAGGTTGGTGGGCGTCTCTTAGCACCAACCAGTACTGGTTTCCCGAAGCTGACTTATTGGTGGTATTTTTCTTACACTGGCTCCTCATATGTCCTTGCTCCCCACAGTTCCAACAGCCTTTCTGGGTAGCAGCCTTTCCTGCTGTATCATCTCTCCTGTGCTGAAGTTTCCAGCATTGAGCTCTCTTGTGCCCGGGTTTGTTACAGTGCCAGCAAAGTCCCTCAAACTTCTCTGAAAGCTGACCTTTTCTGGCCTTGAATCCAGATGACTGTACCAACCTTGGTACCTCTGTTCTGGACTTAACGTAGGATTCAAATTCGAGAGCTCTGTCCATTGCATCCTGCATGGTAGAAGGGTGTGCTTGCTTCACTTGTATCTTAAGTTGTGGACTGTCCAAGGTATCTATGAACTGATCACTCAGCAACAACTTGAGGAGATCGGGTGGTGCAGTTGGGTAGGCCTTGTGTGCCATGCTTTCTAAGTCCTGTGCCAGCTCCTGCACGCTCTCCCCTTTAGCACGGACTCTCGTCCTGAACCTGACCCCTGTAGACTTCTGACTGATTTTGGGTTCAGTGCCTGAGCTCTAGAGCCGACACCAGTGCTCTATAGTTGTGCCTGTCGTCTGCTGACAACTGTCCAAGTATTTCCAGTGGTTGTCCCTTCAAGCTAGTTGCCAGATATAC
>NW_013750756.1:0-1241 GCF_000517525.1 Limulus polyphemus
TTGTTTAACTAAAATATTGGACTATTTCATAAAAGATATTTTATTTTAAAACTTTCTTTATGTTTCTCATTAAAATCTAATTGGAAAGAATTTATTTACACATTCACAGACTCTCATACGATCACAGAGAAGTTGCAGCCATCTAGTGCATAAAATTAAAATTACATTCAAGGTTTGCTAAAAATGAATATAGTGGTGTTAAATAAACTCAAACTCAAATTTCTTTTTACAAAGCTATCAATTTCTTAAGGAATAGAACTAGTTGAAAAATATTATTTTATTTTAAGTCTTTCTTTGTGTTATTCATTAACTCTAATTGCAGAGATTCTATTTATGCATTGAGAAGACTCTCATTGGCTCACCTAGGATGTTCTGCCACCTAGTGTTTGAAATGAAAATTACATTCAATAAGGAAAATGAAAAATTATTAAAATGTGAAGCTGTTAAAATCAACTTACTGACTAGATCTTTGTTACTTATTTTTGTTTCTACAGTACAAAACATTTCTAGATAAAGAATAGATAAACAATGTTATTGGAAATTAGTTAACCCTTTTTGTTTCATAAAAAACAATCTTTCTGAATGATGACTTCTTTTAGGAGAATGGTTAGAAAACGTTGTTATACAAAAGCTCTGTTAGAAATACCGAGAAATCAGGAGAATCATGACATTGCATTTCTCTGTGACCAATGTTTGTTTTCAAAATTATTGAAAACAAATTTTTTTATTGATTGACATTTAACTATATGCTAAAATATAGTAATCCATAACATACAAACAAACAAACCATGCACCTCACAGGTTTGGAGTATCGGTTATTTATTAACACAGAGAAATAATGATCCCTAGAAAATATTAATTAGTACAGGAAACTTTTCAAAGTAGTAAAAAACAACAACAAAAGGACAGATATATTTAAGTAATCTTCAGGATAACGTTAAAAGACCATCAGTTTATAATATGATGGTATCTTCACCATTTGTGAACACAAAAGTTCCCACCTTTTTCTGATGCTTGAGGAAGATTTGCATACACTCTCTTGATAATTAATATCCACTTTCCTTTACTAGCTAATAGCTTCGAACGTTGTATATTAATATAGTCTTTTATTCTTTATCCATTGATCACATGCAAAATAAACAGAAAAATAATTGTGCTACTTGTTGTGGTAAATAGTTTCCCAAGGAACTACATAAAAACCCGAATACATGCTAATATTATGTGCATTCATTAGAAAACGT
>NW_013750757.1:0-1241 GCF_000517525.1 Limulus polyphemus
AAACGGAGACGTAACAATACCTTACATGATCCACGAGTTTTCCTGTGATATGAAGATACACAACTTGGTAAAAATTTAAGGTCTCATGAAGTTACGACCTTAAAGGCCCAAAGGCAATGACAAAGATTAATGATGTGGTATACCATATTTAAAATGGCCCGGCACAGCCAGGTGGTTAGGGCACTCGACTCGCAATCTGAGGATCGCGGGTTTGAATCACCATCACACCAAATATGCTCGCCCTTTCAGCCGTAGGGGCGTTATAATGTGACGGTCAATCCCACTATTCGTTGGTAAAAGAGTAGCCCAAGAGTTGGCAGTGGGTGGTGATGACTAGCTGCCTTCCCTCTTGTCTTACACTGCTAAATTAGGGACGGCTAGCATAGATAGCCCTCGTGTAGCTTTGCGAAAAACTCAAAACAAAACACAACCATATTTAAAAGAAAATAAGAGTGCAAACCAAACATTACTTTTTATGACTGGCTGTCAAAACAACCCAATGATAAGGCAACCTATTGATTATATTGTTATGCCTCTGGTCATTTGTTAATTTCCGGTGTAAATTCTTCCCGAGGAACTTCAGCGATACAAGTCCTTTCTTTAAATAAAACTAGTTTGTTTTTTCTCAATACAACTTTGCAATACACAAAATTTCCACAGTCACTTTAACTTAACACACGCTATAGTTTATAATGATTCACGCACTTTATTTACGGTCACTACCGCTCGCTTGACTCAATTATTTATCTCTCTATCTGCTACCTCCACTTTATTTGCCGGGATTATATACTAAAATAGAGGCGTCTAGAAAAGACTAGAGTTGCCAGAGAAAGTCAAGGTCCTTCGAGAATCTCATGACGTGTTACCAGCGTCACGTGACTTCCGCTCTCGTAACACTGCCCCTTCCTTAGTATTGTTCGTCCCGAACAATAGCCACTTAAATTAAACCAATAGATAACTAACAATAACTTAATTAAATGTACAGAATTTACAAACACAAAATTAAAATTCAACAAAGTCTCTTAATTTTATGGGACGTATCTTCTTCCATACTGGTATCTGTCTCGTTGGCTTTTGCTTCACGTTGGGTTCATCTGCTCCATCAGGAAATTTTCCATTATCGGTAACAGTCACATCAGTGGTAGTAACTTCATTAACGGTTTCACCAGTTCCCTTCTCAAAACCGGATAAAGTTTCTTCTTCAACAGTGTCTTTTTTCAGGTGACACGTCTTCAGCAGCA
>NW_013750758.1:0-1239 GCF_000517525.1 Limulus polyphemus
CTGATGTATTCTCTATCTTTTTCCACAATCAGCCAGTGAGCTTCATTAACGTGGCCCATTACTGTTTTCTCAAAAAAAAGCATAATGTTTGAATGCACCGCTTGTGGTTTAGACCTATAATATTGAAACCTTCAGACACAAAAGCTTTCTCACCTTGATATTTAGAGCCTGTGGTAAAATAATAACAGACAAAACAGTAAACTTTGTCAGTAGACGCGAAATATCCAAGCCAAGGATATGCTTTATGCCATTCAGGTATGAATTTTCGTCCATGAGTCGTTGGAAAGCAGAAGGGTTCATTAAGACCAGTCGAATTGGTCCATTTTTGGGCGTTCGAGATATGTCATCTGGAACATCTGCTTCAAGAGTTGGTCTAGTCAGATTTTTCCACTGCTGCTGTTTGATTCGTGTAATTATTCAACGCTAGCAGGTTCGACCAATATATCTTCATATTCTTGATCAGAAGTATCCACACCGCCTCTTTGGTTCAATAGTCTGTCATCTGTATGGTTTTCAGGTACAACTATTTCATCTTTAGTCCTTCGGCACTTCTCGATTGGTCCACCTTTCTCATTTGAGGATTCATCTTCCTGGGAATCCTATGATTTACGCGGGATTTTGCAAAATTTTCCAACGTCCATTTTATCAATAGTAAGACTTGATGTGTCTACACATCTATGCAGAACACTAACTTCATGTAACAGTTAACAACAGTAAAATGTATATTTAAAGATGCCCGCGACCTCTTGACCTATAAACTTGAAGAACAACCTCGCAACAAGTACTGAGGTGCAAAGTAAAACCGCCGAATATAACTTGGTGCACAACATGTCCGTGCTTGTATCAACTACTTGCCACATAACCGATCTGAAGACTTTATTTATCAAAGTGTCTGAGAAAGGCAGGCCTACGTCTCTATTTTTAACCCTTTTGCGGGGGCAGTATAATATTGTCGTCGTCAAGGCAAAGCATAATATTTATATCTTAATTAGTTACAGAGCTATCAAATAGAAAATCAAACCCCTCTCGCCACGCTCACTTGGCAACCCTCCCTTTCAGAACTTGCCAATAGTTTTCTCTGACTTATAATCCTATATTACTTATACCCAATAGAAAACCAAGGGTTCGGCCTTTGAAATGGCTAGCACTCAAATTCTCATGATTTATTATGTAGCATTTGAAAATAACTATAGTCAAGGAGGGAGGAAGAGGTCTAGATTGTAACTGGCTCCCCTTTCC
>NW_013750759.1:0-1239 GCF_000517525.1 Limulus polyphemus
TTTCCTTACTGTCATGTAACCCTAACTTGTATTGAAGTTTGTCAATGATCAAAACTTTCCTTACTGTCATGTAACCCTAATTTGTATTGAAGTATGTCAATGAAGAAAAGTTTCCTTACTGTCATTTAACCCTAATATTTTCTTTCAATAATTTAAGAATAACGTACAATGTCAATAGTTTTGAGGTTTTTCAGTAAATTAACAAAATTCCACTTTCGTGTAAATCCAACATTTCTTGATAATTAAAAATAAACTAACGTAGCTTCAGTGTTTCTTGAGGTCCGATATTTTTATAACTCTAAGACTTCTTGAAACGTTTAATAAAACAACGAATAATTAATTGCTGCTTTCGGCCAAGTTTTATGAATATAACTAATTTTGTGGATGCGGAATATTTTTTTAATTAATTTCTTGGATAACAGGTTCCTACCTTTGTTTTTTCCAGATTGTTCCTCTAGGCCTGACATCAGGACAACTAGGTCTTTTTCTGGTAGAGGAGGGTTTTTTTCTGAAGTTATTACGTCATTAGAATCTAGCCAATGAAAACAATGTTGTTGTTTTTATTCCAAACTACAAAGTTATCGAAATTTTTAATATTTTTAAGTAGACAAGATGAAACTTTAAATAAAAAAACACAGAGGATCTTAAGTCACATACGTAAAAAATTAAAAACGTTGAATATGTTTACCTGAATACAGAAAAATGACTTTTTTTAGAAAATTTTAAAATTTAACAAAACATTCATTATATATATAAATATATATCTAAGCCTCGCTTCAACTCTTTAAGGATATTAGCAAAGAAATATACTCAAATACTCAGCCACTTAGGTGGTACTTATTATCCATTGTGGTATAGCAACATTGAAACCTTTGATAAGCGATACTTGTTGAACCGTTTCACAACGAAACGTTAGTGCTTCTTAACTCATTTGGTATGGCAACGTTTGAACACTTGTTAACCAATACTTGTTGAATCGTTTCATAATGAAACGTTAGTACTTGTTAACTAATTTGGTATGGCAACGTTTTACAAGTTGTTTATCACTACTTGTTGATCCGTTTCATAACGAAACGTTAGTACGAGTTAACTAATTTGGTATGGCAACGTTTGAACACTTGTTAACCAATACTTGTTGAATCGTTTCATAACGAAACGTTAGTACTTATTAACTAATTTGGTATGGCAACGTTTGAACACTTGTTTATCACTACTTGTTGAACCGTTTCATAACGAAAC
>NW_013750760.1:0-3024 GCF_000517525.1 Limulus polyphemus
GATAAAATTTATTGTATCGGAATAAGTATGAAATTAAATATTCTAATGTGGTTTCCACAAATCGTTAAATTAAAGAAAACCAAACCTGAAACAAATATTCTTTTAATACTAAAAGTTGTATTAAAGCTGATGTATGAGGCTAGAAACTGATTAGAAGTTTTGATTTAATTAAATGTTTTTTCTTCTCTATTTTACAATCTTTTGGTTTTGCATTCTTATAATATTTTCAAAATCTGTAACAATGACTTGATGTTTTAATGAACCAAAGGTTTCTACAACCTGAATTTCATTAATAATCTTCTAGAGTATCAGTTGTCTTGGAACTTTATAATACGATTTAGTTTAATAATTTAGCAACATCTAGTACTCTATTCCACACCAGAAAACTACTGACATGAGTGAGAGAACTTAAAAATTACACATACATTAAGTGTATCGAAACAACATTTGAGTGTATGCTAAAATTTATAATCGGGACTTGACACAACTGCGTATGAAATAGAGCTTAGTCATTTAATAACTGAGGCAAGAGCTCAATCAAGTTATTTCCGCGTGTAAACTGGTTCTTATTCCATAACTTAAGACTAATTTATAATTGTTTAGGAAAAACAAGGAACCAATTGGTTCATTTAGGTTTTACCAGACTCCAAACTAAACATGAGGGACACTCGGCGCGCGTACCTCCACCATACAGTCTTAACCATATTTGGTAATAAGAAAAATATGGAAACGTGTTCCTATGTCCGTCGTTACTAAGGGACATGGATCATTTTCGGCAGGACAATGACGAATAAAACTTTATTTCCACCATATGAGTGTTAGAGCAAATCTAATACAAAAACTATTCCCACATTAAGAGATAGGGATTTTTGTGATTTTTTTTTTTTTTACTGTGATTTTGACCTTCACCCTCCAAAACTAATCACTTAAGTTTGGTCATAGTCCAAATGTATACGAACTTTCAACCAATTCTTTTCAGCCGTTTCCGAGATATCTTGGATAAACGTGCGCGCGCGCACACACAATTGACAACATAACATAAGACAACAACACAAAAACTAGCCAATACTCGCCATTCATGTAGCTATCAATATTTCTTTTAAACTTGCATAAATTTACTTGTTCCACAACATTCGAAGACAATCAGTTCTAAAGGTCAACCACCATGTTAAAGTTATACGGAAAAAGATGATACATTAATTCCCTTTAATCTTAAACACCTCCATCAAATGTCCCTTAATTCTTATCTTTTTTTCAACAGAAAATAATTTGAGAGATTAATACCTTTCCTTGTACATCAACCCAGCCATTATTCTACTAACCCTTTCTGATCCATTTCCAGCAATTCAATGTTCTTTCTAGGGCAAGGAGTCCAAGACTGAATACAATATACCAAATTTGGCCTAACCAGTGACTTGTACAATGAAATTATTACATGTTTAGACTTGCATTCAATATTTCTGTATATACAACCTAGTCCGCCAGGGGGACATCGGCAAGTCTTCGAATTTAGGATGATAAAATCAGTGGTTCGATTCCCCTCGGTGGACACAGTTCACAGTCCGATGTGGCTTTGCAATAAGAAAACAGATACAACTTAAATCCGATTTGCTCTACCACAAGCAACAGTACACTGCTTGGATGGCTTAAGACTAATCAACCATTAACACCAAGGTCCCGTTCTTTCATGACACTGTTAAGGTTATTCCCATCCAAATTATGATAACCCACATGCATTTATTATAATTAAAGCCCCTCTGTCATTTATTTGTCAAACTCTCTAAATTATCTAAATCCTTTTGTAAATCAGCAGCATCCTCTTCACAGCTAGCAACACCCAAGATCTTAATATCATCTGCAATTTTAAGTAATTTATTGACCATTCTTTTATCTATGTCATTGATGTAAATCAAAAAGAACAAAGCTCCTAAGACTGAGGTACACCACTTGTGACATTAATCCAGTTTGACTGAACTCCATTTCTAACAACCCTCTGCTTTCTTCCAACCAGCCACTCTTCTATCCAATTTGCTAACTTATCCCCCACACCTATAGAGATACTTTTTTTACAAGCTTTTTTTGTGGCACCTTGTCAAATGCTTTCTGAAAATCCATATACATCCTCATCTACGTTAGCACTAACTTTTTCATAGTGTCAAAAATGTTTAAGGCAAGATTTTTACCTGGTGAAACCATTTTGACTATATAATAAAATTCTAAATAATGTTGAATGGCTTTGCAAAGCATCTTTTGTCAGACTTTCCAAAATGTTTCTCACAACTGATGTAATAGTAATAGGCCTATAATTACTAGGAGAATTTTTATTATTTCCCTTGAAAAGAAGAGTGACATTAGCTAACTTTTAATTCTCTGGTACCTGCCTACTATTCAAGAACGTAGAAAAAATAGTAGTAAGTGACTCGCATATCGAATTAATAACCTCATTCAAAACACTTGTGGAAATATTTTATGGTCCAGGAGACTTATTTTTCTTTAAACTTATTCTTAACAAGCTCAGAATTAAGGTTGGAAAATATGACTTAATTATCTTGTTTCCATCTATCAACTGTGAAATACTGCTTAAATATTCATTAGTAAACATTGAATAAAAAAGCAGAAATTAATAACTCGGCCATCTCATGATCAACCATGAGATAGAAGTCTTCCTTTATAATCCTTCGAGGGTCATACCACTACCCTAACATTTTGTGTAATATTAATCTATTTATAGAAATTTTTACTGTTAATTTTACATTTTCAGCCAACTTTTCTCATACAGCCTTTTCGGTGTTGTAGTTTATTTTAAATCAATACGGTTTTTTACTAGCAGTCATCCTTTTTCTTTCTGTAAGGAATACGTTTACTTTGAACATTTAAAAAAATTCCAAATCTAACCAGTGTCTCCAAGTAACTCAGCTGCCCAATTCACAACAGCTACTTCTTGTAGCATTCCTTTAACATTTGCTTTTCTGAAATTTGTAATCAAAATATCACTATTCTTTATCTCCACATGCAGCAAAACAT
>NW_013750761.1:0-1241 GCF_000517525.1 Limulus polyphemus
CATTTGATAACATACCATAACTATGTCATTTGACAACATATCACAACTATGTCATTTGATAACATATCACAACTATGTCATTTGATAACATATCACAACTATGTCATTTGATAACATATCACAACTATGTCAATTGGTAACATACCACAATTATGTCATTTGATAAGATACCACAATTATGTTAATGTATAGACTAACAAGTTCTTGTGTGTCACTAATTTGAAAGCTGAAATACTCCCCCCCCCCATCCATAACTCGCAGTTACCAACATATGGAATTAAGAGTATCTTTTAGAATTTCTTGACAATTTTTGTAACTGAAAAAAATGGCACTTTTGGAGCATAAGGGTGAAAAATGGGGTCTTGAAAGGGGTTTTTTAATCTTTACTTTTTTTATAATTATTGCAAGCGCATTTTATCTAAGGAGTCACACCAGTGTAAATACCTCTGAATTTGATATATAGGGGGCGTGTACCCTCTGGGGGGCTCTTATTTTCCGTATTTTTATTTTCCGCTTACCATCAGCAACGAATATATTTTCTTTCAGGCCCTTGGTTATCATAAGGCCCTACTGAGACGGAAAAAATCCATCAAACATAGAATTTTTATTTTTCGTGAAATTTACCAACTTTCCCTGAGAATATAAAATTTTTGGTCACAAAAAATGTTCATCATACATCATACGTCCATCTGATTAAACTTTATTCTTCAATTATTTTATTTTGAAATACGTTTCTCAGCCCTTAAAATAAGGAAACCGAAAATGTAAATTAAACATGGCCACGTGGTTAGGGCACTCGACTCGCAATCTGCTGGTCGCGGGTTCGAATCCCCGTCACACCAAATATACTCGCCCTTTCAGCCGTATGACGGTCAATCCCACTATTCGTTGGCGGTGGGTGGTGATGACTAGCTGCCTTCCCTCTAGTCTTACACTGTTAAATTAGGGACGGCTAGCGCAGATAGCCCTCGTGTAGCTTCGCGCGAAATCCATAACAAACAAATTAAACATTTGCTAATACTTTTTAACAAAAAATGTACGTGGAGGCAGAGGGGGTGGTATCAACGTGATAAAGAAACATTTTTCGGTTAGCTACGAGGACAGGAATCAACATTTATTAGGTAATTTACGAGTATTATGGCACTTGTGTATAAAGTTAAAATCATGAATAATATTCAACGTTAAACTGGTACACAATTGAAATTATGAATATAATATAATGTATAGATATATAACATATC
>NW_013750762.1:0-1241 GCF_000517525.1 Limulus polyphemus
GCACCATACCATATTCACGAAAAAATGGTAAATTGAGAGTGTGACGATGCAGTTATTAAAATTATTATTTTTCTCTGGTTAGTTATATATCATATTCTTTCTTCCCTTTCCATTAATGGCCAGGTGGTTAGGGCGCTCGACTCGCAATCTGAGGGTCGCGAGTTCGAATCTATGTCCCACCAGACATGTTCGACCTCTCAGCCGGGGTATTATAATGTGAAGTTTAATCCTACTATTCATTGGTAAAAGAGTTGGTGGTGGGTGGTGATGACTAGCTGCCTTCCCTCTAGTTTTACATTGCTAAATTAGTGACGGCTAGTGCAGATAGCCCTCGTGTAGCTTTGCGTGAAATTCAAAAACAATCAAACCAACCATTGCTAAATAAAGTTATATCTCAAATTATTTCTTTATTCAAATATTTTAAAAACTACCACAGTTTCTGTAGATGTCTCAGTCATGTGAAATTCTCAATATTATTTTGAAGTACCACTGAATAATAGTTATAATACTAACTTACATTCCAATTTTTTCATCTTTTTTTTTCAGAAATCAAACAATAACTTACAACGACATTATTTCCTCTAGGCTAGACAAGGATCATTCTTAAAAAGATCAACATTATTGAAAGTATGCGTAATAAGAGCACCACAACCGAAAACAAATTAAATTGGATGAAGACGTTGGTTGGACAATAAACAAAAAGCGCAGTGAAACCTAATTAGGCAGTTCGTTTCATTTGTCTTTATATTTCAGTTTCTTATATTTCTATCTAATTTAAAATGAACATTTATTTCCCGTTTCGAATATTATTTAACATGCAGTTTATAGATAAATTTAATCACTGAACTACATTACAATATCTATCAAACATGTCAGATATTTTTCTACATGTAACGGAACATCCAGTAATTGTGACCCTGAATTCTGTTATTACGTTCTCGAAGGCCGGACTATATGTTTTCGTACTACTTATCCAATTACAAGTCAAACGGCAATATGTTACAATTTGACATTAACCTGGATTGTGCCTTTAGGACTAACAAGAAAGCCTACATTTGCCCGACTGTTTTACGTTTCGAAACCACTTGAATTTAAAACTGTTTTATAAGTCAGCCATTTCTGTTTGTAGGTAATATTTATATATACATCACCACACGAAGTGTGGTCCTCTACCTGCCATAAAAATGCAGTCATCTGTCTGTAACTAAAAATGTAGCTATTTATAATTGCACATAAAAATT
>NW_013750763.1:0-1240 GCF_000517525.1 Limulus polyphemus
AAACGCAATAGCTATATCAATATATTAATCCCTTTTCTTCTTTCTTTTTTTGTAGCTTTGTAATATCAGTTACGGTTTGTGTTTTTAGTGGAACGCACCTGAAGAAGCTGTTAAACCGAAACGTTGAGTGTCCAATTAAAGGAAGATTACAAATTTGGTGTTATAAGGTCTTTTATTTCTAGTATTAAAATGTCTTTTGTACACCAATATACACTACAGAAATTAAATTTCTTGATTCTGTTAACATTGAGCCACCAACAGTAATCTCCTGTGATATTCAACGTCTGCTTCTATAAAAAAAACTGTATGCCTCCTCCAATAATATTTCCATTGCCACTAGTTTCTTGGCAAAACTGCTTTCGTTTTCAGTCATATTTTCATTGCTACAAGTTTCCTGTTAAAATTGCTTTCCTTTCCATTACTATTTCCACTGCTACAAATTTCATGGCACCCCTGTTTATTTTATGGTAACTTCATGTCCGTTCGAGTTACTGTGACATCATACTTTGCCAAAGGAAATTATTTCTGAAAGCAAATGAAAGATGTTTTTTCCAACTTTAGTGCTTTGCTGTTGAGTTTTTATTTTATATTGTTTTATTGTCACATTGTTAATACATTCACTACCGCTTAGGTTATCAGATATGTTTCAGTTGGTGGCAGTTTGATGCCCAAATATCGTGGCTCTAATATTTTCATAACTTATAAAATGAACATATGTATCTTAACTCTAGCACATTCACGTAAAATTTCATCACAGGCTCTACGCGAACAAGATGTGCTTAACTATTAACGACGCTAGTCTCGTTCTTAGGCTAATATTAGGTCGTCAAGAAATTAATGTCACGTTTTGGAACACTTTCATTAACCATCCCCCGAAAAACGTACATCATGTATACTAGTTAAACGAACCGCCTAAACGTCACGTTAGTGCAGTCTATATAATATGTAAAATTTAATATACTCTAATCCCTTTTAGTGATGACACACTACGAGACACACATTGGGCACGTAATGCTGTTTGAATACAAGAAGGGTACCAACACCTCTGTAGTCACAAAGAATATCAAAGACGTTTATGGAAATGTTTTGAACGTTCATAAGTGTCAACGATAGTTCAGCAAATTCCGTTCAGGTGACTTTAGCCTTAAAAACTGTGATATTGATGCTCTGAAGACGCTTGTTGAGTCTAATCCAAGGCAACACACTAGCCCTGAAATTGCATGTCTCTCATGAAACAATA
>NW_013750764.1:0-1241 GCF_000517525.1 Limulus polyphemus
CTTTCTTTAGACAAAAAGTTGTGATCATGGTGAACGTTGTGATGTTATTGCTTCAAAAAGTGATGTAGTACATAAGCAATATAGAACACCCTCGTTACAAATCAGCTGATAAACTATGGATCAGCCAACTGGGCAAGCTCTCCTCCCTCCATTAGTGCTTTGGGAGAGAAAGTGCAAGGGGTACAGAGGAACAAAAAGGTTGAGAATCCCTGGCTTATAATATGGCAATAACCGTCGTTTGCTCACTTTGTTTTTGTACATGTTTCTCGCCTTGCTCGCTGGGCAACAACTTGAATTGGGATCGTTTGGTTAGCAAAGTATTTCGGCAACACCTATACATCTACATTAATGGTGGGGTAATTGAAGTTAAAACTTACCTGTACTTGTTAATGTTCGAACGCCAGCCCCGCGGTAAATCACGCCTTTATAGTAGCTACTAAATAAAATTTCAAAAATATTGGATAATTTGTGTAACCATTAACGAAGTAAGAGATGGTTTTGTTTGTTGAATTTTGGGCAAATCTACTCTTGAGCTGTCTTCGCTATCCGTCCCTTATTTAGAAGCGACAGACTGGAGGAAAAGTAAATAATAAACACAACCCACCGCTAACTCTTGGGATACTCCAATCGAATAATGGAACTGACCTCCAAACTATAACTCCTCACGGCTAAAAGAACAGTCATTTTCGGTGTTGTAATCGGGTACGAGGTGGTAATTAACAGATTACACGCTACAACCAAACCTAGAAAATTTATATAAACAAAAGTACTTACTGTGTAAAAAGGAACCATTTCCTTTTTTTTCAGAAATGTGGAGGTTGTGTGTTTCAGGGATCAAGATTTGTATATTTTTAACATGAAATTTATATAGCCGTGTTAATGGTTTCATCAAACCTTCTAAATCTTCTGAGAGTTTAAATGAAGGTCACCGATTAACAAAACAATAACTTCCTATCTTATTAGCATCCTGTAAAAAATCCTAGGACTTTCTTGTGATCATCGGAAGTTACACAGTTTACTTTTTTCGGAGGTAAACGTATAAAGCAAAGAACTGATATTAAAGTTTTTTGTTCAGATTTGGGCGAGTTCCCTGGTGGAGACTTAACGTATACATAATATATCCGTAACTAAATCCCTAATTATTGTCATTTTTTATAATATAATGTATCCATAACTAAATCCCTAATTATTGTCCTTTGCTATTATATAATGTATCCGTAACTAAATCCCTAATTATTGTC
>NW_013750765.1:0-1241 GCF_000517525.1 Limulus polyphemus
GGACTTACAATGATAGAATCCGGGTAGGCAGAGCACAGATAGTCCATTGTGTAGCTTTGTGCTTAATTACAAACAAACAAACAAAACTTAAACAGTGTTTATTAATTCGATTTTTATATTGGCGATATTAACCTCCATAATACACGAATTTGTTTCCAGGAATGAATATTATCTCATTATATTTTCACTTTTTTTTTTTAAATTCATAAGTGGTTAGAGTCTACTAGAAGTATTTTATACGAGAAAATAATAGAAAAACGGTTTTCTTTAGCATCCGAAAGGAGCTGAAAATCTCGTTGTCGTTTTTCTTCTTCTTCTTCTTCTCTTGATGACAAAGAAACAACACGGTCCCGGAAGAAAATATTTTGAAGAAAAGTTAGTTATACTTAAATATTTTGTTTATAGTCCAAAATCACCTACTGAACTGCTTATGGTAGTTAAAGTTGATGAGATATAGAGCATAATGATGTTAGATATTTGAAAATGTAATTATAGCGGTTCTGTCCATTTAGACAAGTGTATATGTATTATTCGGTGGAAATTATCGTACATCTCTGTGGTATGTTCAGAGCATTTTAAACTGCTGTAATATTACCCCCTCTAGAAACATTACATCTTTCTCTTTTCTTTTATTAATTTGTCGTTCTGATTTTGAAAATTCAAAACAAGTGACTGGAAAATTGTTTGTTTGTTTTTGTTTTTTGTGCAGTGCGTAAAACATATATTTCTAATTAAAAACGAAACTATTAATTGCATCAAATCTGTTTAATGGTAATATAGTGTTCTTGTAACTCCATTTTTTTTTTTTTTTGCTTTTTGTGCAGTCCGTAAAACATGAATTTTTAGTGAAAAACAAAGCTGTATTAATTTCATCCAAAAGATTGCGATCTGTTTACTGATAATAAAATGTTTTTGTAACTGTATATTGTTTTGTTTTTATGTGAGTTTCTACACTGGATATCTCCATTGAAACGATGTTACGAATCAAAGACGTAAGGGATACTTAATCAATTTTAGTTCCTAACATATTCATAATGTTGCGGGATTTTTCAATTTTGCATTTTACATATCTGATCCTTAAATCTTAATAAAAATGTTAAATTAGTGTTTTCTTAGTTCAACTTAATGAACAGAGATCTAGAAGTATTTAGTAAGTAAATAAAGCTCGTGTTTGATTATTGACCATTCTGTGGTGGATTCTTCAAGTCTTGGATATATCTCCGACAGACTGAACAACTGTC
>NW_013750766.1:0-1240 GCF_000517525.1 Limulus polyphemus
GACTTTTATCTAACGAGTATAGATTAATGTATACTTAATATGCTTGAGCGCAATGATTAGAAAATATTGAGTCATATTACACATATATATATATAGGGATATGATATACATATATATATATAAAGAGAGAGAAAGAGACAGAGCGAGAGAGAGAGATGAGAGATATATAGAGAGAGATATTATATATACATATAGATAGAGATATGATATGCCTTCCGCTGTCGTAACACTGCCTCTTCCTTAGTATTGTTCGACCCGAACAATAACCACATACAATAAACCAATAACAATTAACAATAACTTAATTAACTGTACAGAATTACAAACACAAAATTACAATTCAACAAAGTCTCTTAATTTTACGGGACGTATCTTCTTCCGTACTGGTCTCCGTCTCGTTGGCTTCTGCTTCATGTGTGGTTCATCCGCTTCATCAGTAAATGTCCCATCATCGGTAACAGTCACATCAGTGGTAGTAACTTCATCAAGGGCTTCACTGTTTCCCTTCTCTAAACCATGTAGAGTTTCTTCTTCGACAGTGGCTTTTTCAGGTGACACCTCTTCAGCAGCGTCATTTGTTCCTTTGTGTGCTTCATCCCAACTGAAATGTCCTGGACCATGATAACGCGAAAGTCTGTTGGCATGCACCATCCACATTTTATTCGGAAAGTCACGTCTGAGAGATGATCCACTATGTCATATGGGCCTTCCCATGGAGAAGACAACTTAGGATACTTCCCTTTGGTCTTCCTGGGATTATACAACCACACCTTGTCTCCTGGTACAAAGTAGATTTCTTATCATAACATAGCTTCGTCGAATCAGCAGACGTTTTCAAGTTTTAACGCACTTGATGGTGAATATTATCTATCTTTTCCGATAACACTTTCACGAACTCTTTTCAGGCATTTTCAGGCAACTCTTTGTGAGGTTGGCGTCCCGTTAACAGATCCACTGACAACTGAAGTTCCAGACCAAACATCAACTTTGCTGGAGTGTATCCAGTGGCTTCATGCTCTGCTGTTGTATAGGCCATCAACAGTGGAGGGAGTAAGACATCCCAGTCATTTTGGCAGCTATTACAAAACTTTGCCAATTCCTGTCCCAGTGTCCAATTATACTTTCCTACCATCCCATCAGACTGTGGGTGAAGAGGCGTTGTTCTGGTCTTTCGTATGCCAAACAACTTGCAGCATTCATGGAACACAGCTGATTCAAAGTTACGGCCTTGATCTGAGTG
>NW_013750767.1:0-1240 GCF_000517525.1 Limulus polyphemus
GCAAATATCATAAACTCACTATACATCAGCATAAATTTAAATGCTAAATCCAAAGTATAATTTAACTACTAAATTTGAATTTATTAGTTAAATCAATTTCAGGCTATTTGAAATCCTAATATGTAACATAATAAATTGGGGGCTCGTGTCTGTGTTCTGAATTAGAGACAAAGCTCTATCTAAATTATAATTTAAATCACAAGTGAATTTATATTTATCAGTGCCAACAAGATTTGCTCATGTTTGATTATCAAGATTTTCTTGTATCAACCTCCTTTGAACAATTAGAAAGATATAACAAAAATCAATTGCTCGAAATTGCCAAAATTTTAGAACTAGATGTTAAAAGATCAATGAGAAAAAATGAACTTAAAAAGCGTATTATCGAAATACTAGTCGATGATGATTTGATGCCTGAGGAAGCATTAGAGAAACACTCTAGTGTCCCTACTAGCCAATTGGGGTTGAGTGATAAAGATAAATTAAAGATCCAGCGAAAACTCAAACAACTTGAGCATCAACAAGCTCGTATCAAAGCCAAGAAAGAACAAGCTCAAATCGAAGCCGAAAAAGAGAAAGAACAAGCTCGAATCAGAGCCAACAAAGAACAAGTTCGTATTGCAGCTGAAAGAGAAAATAAACGTCTCGAGGCTGAACAAGCTCGCATTGCAGCTGAAAAAGATATTACGCTGAAAGAAATGGAAATTAGACTCAACTCCTATAGACCAAGTCAAAATGAAAACTTTGAACCTAATCAATATGTTAAAGTACCACCATTTAATGAAAATGAAGTAGATAAATTTTTCCAACATTTTGAGAAGGTTGCCCAAACCATGGAATGGCCCACCGAAAAATGGTGATTATTATTATTACAAAGTGTTTTAACTGGTAAAGCACAAGAACCTTATGCCACTCTCTCTCTAGAAGATTGTACGAATTATGATAAGGTTAAAGCAGCTATTTTCAAAGCATATGAGTTAGTACCAGAAGCTTATTGCCAAAAGTTTAGTGGTTATCGCAAACATAATAATCAAACTTGTATGGAATTTGCCCATGAAACAGAGGTTTATTTTGATTGCTGGTGCAATTTTATGCATATTGGCAACAGTTTCAACAAACTAAGACAATTATGCTTAAATGAGGAATTTAAATGTTGTGCACGTGACAACCTCAAAACTTACTTGGATGAAAAGAAAATTGAAACACTACAGGAAGCAGCCACTCTTTCAGATGATTACAC
>NW_013750768.1:0-1897 GCF_000517525.1 Limulus polyphemus
CCACATACAATAAACCAATAACAATTAACAATAACTTAATTAAATGTACAGAATTACAATCACAAAATTACAATTCAACAAAGTCTCTTAATTTTACGGGACATATCTTCTTCCGTACTGGTCTCTGTCTCGTTGGCTTCTGCTTCATGTGGGGTTCATCAGGAAATGTCCTATCGTCGGTAACAGTCACATCAGTGGTAGTAACTTCATCAAGAGCTTCATCGTTTCCCTTCTCAAAACTAAGTAGAGTTTCTTCTTCGACGGTGGCTTCTTCATGTGGCACGTCTTCAGCAGCGTCATTTGTTCTGTTGTTCACTTCATCCCAACTGAAATGTTCCTGGATCGTGATAACGCCAAAGCCTATTGGCATGCACCACTTTTGGTTTACCTCGCCGACCACATTTTATCCGGAAAGTCGTCTCTCAGACGTGATCCACTATGTCATATGGGTTGTCTTCTCCATGGGAAGGCCACCTGGGACCACACAACCACACCTTGTCTCCCGGCACAAAGCTGACCTCAGTAGATCTCTTATCATAAGTCAACCTCATCGAATCAGCAGACGTTTTCAAGCTTGTACACACCTGATGGTGAACATCATCCATCCTTTCCGATAACACTTCCACAAACTCTGACATATTCACAGGCAACTCTTCACAAGGTTGGCATCCCTTATGCTTGGGTCCCCTTTTAGCACTACATGTACTGCATGTCCTGCACCATTCTTCCACATCTAGCCTCATACCTATCCAGTAAAATCTTTGTCGTATGTGACTCAATGTCTTCTTGATTTCAAAATGTCCTCCTGTTAAATTATCATGGGATTGACGCAGCACAACTTCCCGTAACTTCCTCGGTTTAACTCTTTGCCAAGTCGTCACTTTCCCATCAATAGTTTCCCATCTTCGTACAAGAATACCATCTGCAAGCTTTAACTGGTCCCATTGCACCCACTAGTGCTTTGTCACAGAGCCTAGACTAGACACCTTCTCCCAAGCAGGGTGCAAAACACTTGTTTTTAGGAAATCAATTATAGGCTTCAAATCTTGATCTTTCTCCTGTTCTGCTTTGATATTTACATTTGGTTCCACTTCATCATCATCAACTCTTTCAGTAGGCTTGACTTCAGCTTGATGACACCTAATTAGTTCAACCTCTCTCTTAACAGTTACTGGAACTTGGCCTTTGTTGTTCCCAAACATCATTTTATCAAAATCAATTACAAATCTCCTTGGTAGTAGATAGTCCAATCCTAATATGCATTCGTCTTCAATGTCAGCCAAGTATACTTTCTGTCTGTCGTTTATGCTTATGAGCTCGATAGTTACCCACACTGGTCCCTACAATCTTGTAGAATGTCCTGTCACACCATAAAGCTTCTGTATGGTTTCTGGTACTCCTTCGTGATCTAACACCTTGATGCTCACAAGGGTTTGCTGAGATGCAGAATCTATGACAAAGTTGCACCTTTGGCCATCCAGCTTTCTTGTCACATAGACGCTGTGTCTGCTTGGCATTTTACACCTAGCTGTAGGGACTTTCATGGTGGGGGTTGGTGAGTGTCCCTCAACACCAACCACTACTGGTCTCCTTGAGGCTGACATGTTGGTAATATTCTTCCTACACTGGCTTCTCAAATGTCCGTGCTTTCCACAGTTCCAACAACCTTTCTGGATACCAACTTTTCCTGCCATGGCATCTCCCCTGTGTTGAAGTTTCCAGCATTGAGCTCTTTTGTGCCCAGGTTTGTTACAGTGCCAGCAAAGTCTCTCAAACCTCTCTGAAAGCTGACCTTTTCTGGCCTTGAATTCAGACGACTTTACCAACCTTGGTACCTCTGTGCTGGACTTAACATAGGATTCAAATTCGAGAGCTCTGACCATTGCATCCTGCAGGG
>NW_013750769.1:0-609 GCF_000517525.1 Limulus polyphemus
GATACATTTATTATACGTGTATATATACTTATAAAGTGAAACAGTATAGTTAGTGATACATTTATTATACGTGTATATATACTTATAAAGCTAAACAGTGTAACCAGTGATACATTTATTATACGTGTATATATACTTATAAAGTTAAATAGTATAGCTAGTGATACATTTATTATACGTGTATATATACTTATAAAGCTAAACAGTATAGCTAGTGATACATTTATTATACGTGTATATATATACTTATAAAGTGAAACAGTAGTTTGTATGATTGTATATTATTTAGAGGTTTAACTATTTATTTTAACATGAAAATTCCGTCAGGACAATAATTGCAAAAGGTATGTTATGCAAATAAGGTAAAATACTGTGGATTAAACAAATTGAACAATAAGATTATTCACTTTTGTCAATGTGAATAAGTTTGAAGAAACAGTATTAACTCAAACACACTCTACATTAGTTTTAAGAAGCAATGTTTCTTTTTAAACACACGATATTTGTTTCGAAAAACAAGACATTAGTTGAAACTCATACTGAGTTACTTAAACTCACTGTTCACATACGTTATATATTAAACCATTAAGAAACAGTCAAATATACTTC
>NW_013750770.1:0-1240 GCF_000517525.1 Limulus polyphemus
TGCTCAATAATACTCTCTCTAACTGCAGATCAATTACTCACTGTTTACACACACATTATTTTCTCGTCACGTTGTCACCCTCTTATATATACCAAACTACCCTATATCTAGTAAATGCTAGAGCATTCGCCAAGGTACAGGATAGTTCTAGAAAGCAGAGGGCGTGAGAATAGTCACGTGATCTCGCTGACGCAACAGTATTCTGTCAGAGGTTCCTTAGTTAAGCATGATGTCACATTGGTTAAAATATTCTGTCACAGGTTCATTAGTTAACCACGATGTCACCATGATTAAAGTATTCTGTCAGAGGTTCCTTAGTTAACCATAATGTCACTATGATTAAAATATTTTGACAGAGGTTTCTTAGTTAACCACGATGTCACTATGATTAAAATATTCCATCAGAGATTCCTAAGTTAAACATGATTTCGCCATGATTAAAGTATTCTGTCAGAGGTTCCTTTGTTAAGCATCATGTCACCATGATTAATGTATTCTGTCAGAGATTCCTAAGTTAAGCATGATTTCGCCATGATTAAAGTATTCTGTCAGAGGTTCCTTTGTTAAGCATCATGTCACTATGATTAAAGTATTCTGTCAGAGGTTCCTTAGTTAAGCGTGATGCCACTATGATTAAAGTATTCTGTCAGAGGTTCCTTAGTTAAGCATGATGTCACTTTGATTAAATATTCCATCAGAGATTCCTAAGTTAAGCATGATTTCGCCATGATTAACGTATTCTGTCAGAGGTTCCTTAGTTAAGCATGATGCCACTATGATTAAAGTATTCTGTTAGAGGTTCCTTAGTTAAGCCTGCTCTCATTACGATTAAAGTATTCTGTCAGAGGTTCCTTAGTTAAGCCTGGTCTTATTACGATTAAAGTATTCTGTCAGAGGTTTCTTAGTTAAGCCTGCTCTCAATTACTTAAGCATGATATCACCATGATTAAAATATTCCGTCAGAGATTCCTTAGTTAAGCATGATGTCACTATGATCATTTACCCCTGGCAAGTTATCTACACAGTCAAGCATTGCATTTTTTTACTGATGCACTATCATCCATCATAAGTACATACACAGAGGTTGCCAGAAAGTAAAACCATATTGTTGCGTCAGCGAGTCACATGACCACTGTGACGCCACGTTTGTAGAACTATCCTGTACTTTGGCGAATGCTCTAGTAGTTACTAGATATAGGGTAGGCTGGTATATAAAAGAGGAGAATGTAATGTGTGTGGA
>NW_013750771.1:0-2529 GCF_000517525.1 Limulus polyphemus
GCTGTTTTGTTCTCCTGGGCTAGATTATCATGTTAAATGTGACCTGCTGTTTTGTTCTCCTGGGCTAGATTATCATGTTAAATGTGACCTGCTGTTTTGTTCTCCTGGGCTAGATTATCATGTTAAATGTGACCTGCTGTTTTATTCTCCTGGGCTAGATTATCATGTAAATGTGACCTGCTGTTTTGTTCTCCTGGGTTACCTTGATTAGAATGTAAGTTGTTTGTTACATCACAAAGAGAAATGTATTTCTTAAGCTACAAAGTAGACTGTGGTAAAGCTGATTATGACTTATTAAAGAAAGAAGAAACCTCATTTATTTGTTGTAATGCATTCCTTGAAATGATTTTCTGTAATAACTTTGTTGTGTTTCAGTGTCAACATGTACAAATCATTGGAATAAAGGTATTTCAGACCATAGGGTGTGTGTTTGTGAGCCAGACTAGTTTCGGAGAATTCCACTCCTCATCAGTGACCCTGGACACTACCACCAATGATATATCGGACCAAACCAAGCCTTTAGAGTAGTGAGGTATCAAAAATCGAACTGGCATATTTAAGTGTTTTATACTCACAAAAAAGAAACCTATCATTCTATAGGTATTTGAAGAACTTCTAACATTTCGCTACAATTTAATTCTTCTTGTTGTTAGCCGGCACTGGGCAGCTTGTATATAATTGAATAAATAGAGTTGTTTAAATACTCCAGTTCCAGATCCCACATTATGTTTAGTAAAATTGTAACTGTTTTTCAAAACAAAATAAAATCATTTTTCTTCCATCAGTTTATTCATTTGTAATCTGTCAATGGTCATTTATCACATTATTTGACCTTAGTGAAAGAATAGACCATTCCAAGCTTTTACTTGTTGTTAAACAAATGTTTAAACAACTCTATTTATTCAATGTAGGATCTGTTAGATGTTTCATAAAATGTAAAATTTTAATAATGAGATATCTCTTTGTGCAGGAACAGCTGGACCAAAAGAGAAGACAGTTTACAAATGGAGAAGAACTTGATGATGATGAAGATGAAGACTTTGATGAGGATGCTGGAGACAGTTATGGTGAAGAAGATACAGATATGGAGGTTCTTTCTGATCAAAGGTCAAGAGAAAAATGTGTTATATATTTGTACTTTACAGCTCAAATCACTACAGTTTGTCAGGCTTATGATTGAAATTTCCTTTGCCACTTCTGTCACACTGTTGTAGTTCATTCTTATTTTTGTTTGCATTACAGTTGATGGGAAAAGTTTATTTTACATAAATAAGGTTGAAGAATTTTACCAAGATCATTGTACTTTAGAAAATACATCAGTATTTATTCCAGTCATTGTTTCTCTAGATTTAGAAATATAATGATATTGATAAGTGTTTGTAGAAAGCTGACTCTGTGCTATATAAATTTATTTAGGTGTAAGAAAAAGTTTCTGTGTGTGTGTTTGATATACTCAAATACGTACATGTTAATTTTTATACATATTTTTATGACAGCGGAAGTGACGTGACACTGGTAACACATGATGAATTTCTCAAATGATCATGAATTATCGGGTAAGCCCGAGTTTGCTTCGAGACGCCCTATTTTTTAGTATATAAGCCTGGCAGAGAAAGCCTGGGGGAATGAATGTATGATAAAGCAAACAGTAGTGATGGTAAGTTATGGGCAAAGTTATCAAGATTGTGAATCGCTGTGGTTTATAGCGTGTATTATAAAAGTTAAGTTTAAAGTGACGAGAAACGTATTGACAATGGAATTACTGGGTACTAAAAGTTTGTATTGAGAAATAATAAACTGTTTTAATCAAGAAAGGACTTGTATTGCTGAAGTTCCTCGAAAAGAAATTCTACCGGAAATTAAAAACAAGCAGATACATAGCAAATTGGTGTCAGAAGTGGGATGGAAAAGGAAAAAGCAAAAAGATGGAAACAAGAAGTGGCAAATCAAACTATGACTTAGCAGATTTGATGGTAGCAATACAAGAACAGCAAAAGAAACAAGAAGAACGAGAAAATAAAGAAGAAAAGAGACTACAGCAGTGGTTGGAGGAAAAAGAAAGAAACAAGAAGAACTCTTCTTGTTTCTTTTCTTTTTCCTCCAACAACTGCTGTAATCTCTCTTCTCGTTTCTTTTCTCGAAGATTACAGCAATTGTTGGAGGAGAAGAAAAGAAACAAGAACGAGAAAATAAACAAGAATAGAGACTACAGCAGTGGTTGGATGAGAAAGAAAATGAACAAGAAGAGAGACAACAGCGGTGGCAAGAAAACCAGCACTAGTGGCAACTGGAACAAGAAAGGAAACAATAAGTACAAATGGAAAATGATTAGTAAATTTCAAAGTGAATTAAATACATTAAAGGACGATTTACTATATTTTACACAGGGATGATATATTAGCCACGGACCTAATCAGCCCCAAACAACAGGAAGCCCCTTCCAGACCCTGCAGCTAAACCCTAATGCAGACATCTTCAGTTCTGCCAGAAGTCACATTCCAGACATGAGTGTCAGCAATAGGGCTGATC
>NW_013750772.1:0-1273 GCF_000517525.1 Limulus polyphemus
ATTTTTTTTTTACTTAGAGAATCCACCCCATGTTTTGAAAGCAGACCGACTATCGGATGTCATGCATGCAGATGAAAAAGAAGACAACAAAAGCAGTATGCTGCTTTATGTAGAAGTATGCTGTTTTATGTACACCAACCATAAACGATTGACCTCTTGTCCATTCAGAAGGCATCGTTTGAACCAAAATGCAGTCATAGAACACTCATCTTTGGCATCAAATGGACCTTTCTGTTGAAATTCATGTGCTCCAACTTTAACAATCTCTGTTCGATGAGCATGTGTTACAACTGCTGAGCCTGTTGTATCAAGCTTCATAAATCCAATATCCCTGTGTGTTAAAATATTTATTAGGTCATCCTCTTTTAGCTTAGCAACACTATTCTGTGGATTTGTTTCTGACCAAGTGGAATCCTCTTGTTTATTATTATTGTAGCTTTCAACAGGACAGAGAACAGTTTCTTCATTGCTTTCTTTTTCAAATGAAATAGCATGTTCACAATCTTGCTCTTTGACCCCTTTGCCGCCATCAAAAGGAACATATGCTGGCTTACTGGTGTCATCACTTCCAGCAAGGAAAGATCTCAATTTGCTTGACTCCACAATCGAAGCTGCAAATTGTGCACGTCTTTTGCGTCCCTGCGCCCCACATTCTTTTTTCGACATAATGGGCTAAAAGAATAAATTAATAAATACTGACTACACTATTTAGTTGCAACATGCAAACTGTCAGATGAAAGGAAGCATTCTACTTTCCTAAGTTCCTAACCACAACTTATATTTGAATTATACAATTATAGTTGCAACTCGGGACTAGTTAGGCACATCTGGACCTGGTTTCACTTTAACTGCCATTATTTAGACCACCGATACTCATGTTAATTAATGTGACACAACAGTAAGAAAATCAATGCAGATGAGTGTATATGCTGATAAATCATGCTTGTGAGCACCATATAAATTAGTGGCAGTTGCTAAATCACATTTAAAAACTCGATAGGTTTAATTACACAAACACTACAGAAGACAAGTCTGAAACTGCTCGAATGAAAATTACATACACTGTGGAGAAGGGTGTAATCATAACATAATATAAGCCTAGAGGCTCAAAGGCTATATTTTATATTAAAGGTTTTGATAGAATGAGAAAACTTAAATATAGGCTAACTAATTAGTGGTGCTATATTGCAGTTCCTAGATTAAGTCGCTAGTACATCTAGATCTAACATTAATGTTAGATTATTTCCATCTTTTTAGTCTTAGGTTTGGATCT
>NW_013750773.1:0-2064 GCF_000517525.1 Limulus polyphemus
AGAAAAGTCTAGAAAACATTACTAATTGATGGCATAGAACGAAACGGGTAGAAAATAATACTAAGTGATAGCATAGAAAGAAACGTCTAGAAAACATTACTAATTGCTGGCATAGAACGAAACGTCTAGAAAACATTACTAATTGATGGCATAGAACGAAACGTCTAGAAAACATTACTAATTGATGGCATAGAACGAAACGGCTAGAAAACATTAATAATTGCTGGCATAGAACGAAACGGGTAGAAAATAATACTAAGTGATAGCATAGAAAGAAACGTCTAGAAAACATTACTAATTGATGGCATAGAACGAAACGACTAGAAAATAGTACTAACTGATAGCATAGAACGAAACGTCTAGAAAACATTACTAATTGATGGCATAGAACGAAACGGCTAGAAAATAGTACTAACTGATAGCATAGAACGAAACGGCTAGAAAATAGTACTAACTGATGGCATAGAACGAAACGTCTAGAAAACATTACTAATTGCTGGCATAGAACGAAACGGCTAGAAAATAGTACTAACTGATGGCATAGAACACTTATGAGGACTAAGAAGGTAGTAGGTTGTACGAAAATAAAACTTTCAATCTGAAAATGGATTGAAAATGATTGTATATATATTTGATTTGATTTTTCGAGCTCAAACTTACAACTTTTCACAGAAAACTCGCTTATGCTGGGTTGTGTATATAATCAGAAACACATATTTATAGGCTTATTGTGAATGAGTTTATAATATTAATTATAATCTGTTTATTAAATAAGATCGGTTACCACGCAAGTCCAACTTTATTACACTATCCGAATTGAACGCGTGTTTTTTCTTTATCCAATGACTATATAAAATGAGCATAAATATCAGTTTAAAACTGTCAGCATGTTTTGGAGGAGAGCTAAATCCTCCGCGGGAATCGAACCCTTGTTTTTAGTGTGGTAAGTTCGTGGGGGGTGTTGACCTTTAAACTCCAAGTTAATTCAAGTTTCTCTCACAAAACGTATTTAAAACCCGAGAATTCTAGATTTGAGTTTGCGGATATAAAGCTGAATATGTGAAGCACGTGAACGCGATGTGCTCTAGAAGGTTAGCCCCCCAGTGGCACAGCGGTATGTCTGCGGACTTACAACGCTAGAAACCGGGTTTCGATACCCGTGGTGGGCAAGAGCACACATAGCCCATTGTGTAGCTTTGTGTTTAATAACAAACAAACAATCTAGATAGTTAAACGTCAGTACACAAATATACGGAACAGACTATACCACAAACTTACAGCCGCTGCGTATGACTATTATTAATTTATGAGCTGGCCTCTGAATTGGAAACCAGTTTATTTCCATTCACTAATAAGGATGCTGAAGAAATACATTAACGTTATCAACTAACGTTAATGTATTTATCATTAATTGTGATAAATAAATCATAATAAAAACAAATTTTTAATTATCCGAAAACTTTTGATGAGGTTTGAAAAATATCATGTCTGTTTCTCAGAAAAGTGTGAACATTCTATATCACATTTCGTGCAAAAAATAAATCTTTAAAAGTCACCAAGTCTCTATGGTTATATTACTCAAAATAAAATGTAGTGTTATTTCACACAGCACTGATATTTGATTATCATAAGTTGTTTTTCACGTACAAGGTAATCAGTACGTACACAGACGCGAATACGAACCTCTGTGGTATGTTCCCTAACGGTTAGATACGAACTTGGTAAATTATAGACATTCCCTGATGGTAATACTAATACTCCAACAAAGAAGAAGGCTTAGCTGGACGTGATGATAAATTCCAGCCGCACTAGCACGTGGGTGGTAAACTGCAAGTCACCCGGCGTGGGTCAGCAGGCTATATCAGAAGATTGGTTTCAAATGTTGAATTTTTTTTTGTCCGGTATTATTACACACACAGAAAACGTCGAGATAACTTAAAGACAAAAGGATGAACTCTTTTAAAGTACACAAGATGTTCTTATTACGAAAATTGGATGAAAACAGTAAACTAGCTATACATTAACTTTTAGTTTATGAAGACACGTTCAATTCGGATAGTGTAA
>NW_013750774.1:0-1240 GCF_000517525.1 Limulus polyphemus
TACGTTAAGTCCAGCACAGAGGTACCGAGGTTGGTACAGTCATCTGGATTCAAGGCCAGAAAAGAAGAATGAAAAAATAAACAAAACAAAAAAAAGAGATTACAGCAGTGGTTGGAGGAGAAAGAAAATGAATAAGAAGAGAGTCTATAGAGTGATTCAAGGAGAAAGAAAATAAACAAGAAGAAAGTCTCAAATAGTTTAGAGAAAGCCAGCATACACAAATACAAAAGATTAGTAAATTTCAAAGTGAATTAAATACATTAAAAGGTGATTTACTGTCTATTACACAAGAGGATATATTAGTCATGGACCTAATCAGCCCCAGACAATGGGAAGCCCATTCCAGTCACTGTAGCTAAACCCTAAGCAGACATCTTCAGTCCTGTCAGAAGTCACATTCCAGACATGAGTGTCAGCAACATGGGTGATCTAGTATGAAGGAAGCCACAGGAATTCGATGGGAAGGCACCATGAGAAGCATATACAGTACAATATGAGCTACTGGCAGAAAGGAATGGATGGACAGATGAGCAGGAGGCAGTGTACCTGGCAATGAGCTTGACGGGACAACCACTGGAAACAGTTGGACAGTTGTCAGCAGATGACAAGCACAACTATCGAGCACTGGTAGCTGCTCTAGAAGTCAGGTATGGAACTCAAATCAGTCCAAATTCTACAGGGCTAGGTTCAGCACAATACTTCATGCTAAAGGGGGAAAGATTGCAAAATCTGGTACAGGATTTGGAAAGTATGGTACACGAGGCCTACCCAACTGCACCACCCAATGTCCTAAAGCTGTTGCTGAGGGATCAGTTTGTAGATGCCTTGGACAGTCCACAACTGAAAATACAAGTAAAGCAAGCAAATCCCTCTACAATGCAGGATGCAATGGTCAGAGCTCTTGAATTCGAATCCTACGTTAACTCCAATACAGAGGTACAAAGGTGGTACAGTCATCAGGATTCAAGGCCAGATAAGGGCATCTTTCAGAGAGGTTTGAGGGACCTTGCTGGCACTGTAAAAAATCTGAACACAAGAAAGCTCAATGTCGGCAACTTCAACACAGAGAAAATGCCACAGCAGGAAAGGCTGCTACTCAGAAAGGTTGTTTGAACTGTGGAGTGCAAGGACATATGAGGAGCCAGTGTAAGAAGAATACTACCAATAAGTCAGCTTCGGGAAACAAGTAGTGATTGGTGCTGAGGGACGTCGACCAACCCCCATTGTGAAAGCATATCAT
>NW_013750775.1:0-1234 GCF_000517525.1 Limulus polyphemus
CGATGAAAGAAGAGATAATCTGGCATCAATATTGCAAGTGGCCTTATTTGCAGCCTTCTTTTCCTCGTTTCTTTGTTGTATCACCTGGTCATAGAAAAATCCTCGCTCAAAATATTGTGTTGCTCGCTTCTTACTCAGCGCTTTCGTTTCCATTTAACGTATTAAAAATATCCCATTCTAACTGCCTTCCAGCACATGAATAAATTATTGCAACTTGGACCGCGAATTTACACCCCACCCCCACCCCCCATCCTTACCGCACAGTTGGGATAATTTTTACAGTTAATTCTCCTTAACTTTATAATTAATTTTCCTGGAAAATGAAAAATAAAAAAATCTCTATAATTTTACTTCTGAGTACACATTTCCTGACCATGGCAAACAACGGTTCACTAACAACATTTTTCTCTCTATTCCTCCGTTGCCGTTGTAGAAAGCACGACATGCGGACACCGCTGCTTTACAAGTATAAATATTATAGCATCCTAGCAAGTGGGGTCCGGCCTGGCCAGGTGGTTAGGGCGCTCGACTCGCAATCTCGAATCCCCGTCACACCAAACATGTTCGCTCTTTCAGTTGTGGGGTCGTTATAATGTGACGGTCAATCCCACTATTCGTTGGTAAAAGAGTAGCCCAAGAGTTGGTGGTGAGTGGTGATGACTAGCTGCCTTCCCTCTAATATTACACTGCTAAATTAGGGATGGCTAGCGCAGATAGCCCTCGTATAACTTTACGCAAAATTCAAACAAACCTAGCAAGTGTTCTCTAATATGTAAGTGTGTGGTACTTATTCTCAGATATGCTGATTTCTCTTTAAAGTAGTCGGGTAGGTTTCGGAAAATAACAGGAGGTTCGAATACAAAACCGTTTTGCGAAAGTAAATCTGAATTTGAAGAATGAAAGAAACTATACACAATATATAGCAACATGAAACTATCTTTATTCACAAAATCAAAGCTAAGAAGTGCGTATTTGTGTGCGAGAAGAGGTGCTTTTTCTGAGGTTTAAGAGGTTTCAATGAAGAAGTAATTATCTTCGAATCTCTGTGAAAAACTACTGCCTTAAACTGAGAAAACATAGCATTATATACACAAAACAATAATACTATATTTCTCAAGACATGTGCGTTACCTCAGTCATTGTTGATCATTCCCATAATATAGAAAAATAAAAAAGTTGTATTCACTGGTGAAAAATATCGTTTCCACTTACATATAATATTTTAGAGGCCCGG
>NW_013750776.1:0-1240 GCF_000517525.1 Limulus polyphemus
TGGCTTCCTTCGTACTAGATCACCCCTATTGCCGACACTTATGTCTGCAATGTGACTTCTGGCAAAACTGAAGATGTTTGCATTAGGGTTTAGCTGTGGGGTCTGGAAGAGGCTTCCTGTTGTCTGGGGCTGATTAGGTCCATGGTTAATATATCCTTCCTGTGTAAAAGACAGTAAATCGTCCTTTAATGTATTTAATTCACTTTGAGATTTACTAACCTTTTTCATTTGTGTATGCTCGCTTTCTCTCAACTGTTGGAGACTTTCTTCCTGTTTCCTTTCTTGTTCCAGTTGCCACTGCTGTAATCTCTCATCTTGTTTATTTTGTTTCTCCTCCAACCACTGCTGTAGTCTCTCTTGTTTATTTTGCTGTTCGAGCTGCCACTGTTGCAGATTTTCTTGCCACTGCTGTTGTCTCACATCTTGTTTCTTTTCTCGTTCTTCTTGTTTCTTTTCTTTTCCTCCAACAACTGCTGTGATCTCTATTCTTGTTTCTTTTCTTGTTTTTCTTGTTTCTTTTGCTGTTCTTGTATTGCTGCCATCAAATCTGCTAAGCTGTAGTTTGATTTGCCACCTCGTTTCCATCTTCTTCTTTTTTTATTTTCCGTCCCACTTCTGACACCAATTTGTTACGTATCTGCTTATAAAAATTATTTCCGAAACACTTCAGCGATACAAGTCCTTTCTTAATTAAAACTAGTTTATTTTTTTCTCGTTACAAACTTTGTAATACACTTAATTTCCCCAGTCACTTTAAACTTAACTACTTTTATGAACACACACTGTTATTCACAGTGATTCACTCACACTTTACTTATGGTGCCTACTGCTCGCTTGAGTCAATTATCTCAATTATCTCTCTTCAGTCTATCTCCAGATTTATATACTAAAAAAAGAGGGCATCTAACAAACACTGGGACATTCGTTAGGTTGCCTGCTAAGTCACGATCCTTCTAGAAACTCCAGCACGCATGCTCCCAGCGTTGTGTGACTTCCATTGTCATAACAATATGTAATGTACAAATGTAGTAGCCTGGCCCACAAATATGTATATATATGTAATGTACAAATGTAGTAGCCTGACCCACAAATATGTATATATATGTAGTGTGCAAATGTAGTAGCCTGACCCTTAAAGGTCATCTAAGGAAGATTTATTCTGACAACTTCAATGATAGAAGCATTTATTTAGGTGAAACAGGATGCAACATATATATATATATATATATATATATATATA
>NW_013750777.1:0-1450 GCF_000517525.1 Limulus polyphemus
TTTAGCAGCGATTACTGGTGTGAGTCTTCCTGGCAAAATTGGTCCAATTCTCACAAGTTCGTTGATGGACTGCGATATTCAAGTCTCGCCATAAATTGTCCACTGGATTCGAGTCAGGACTTTGATTGGGCTACTGGCCTTGTGCTTCGGGTCACTGTCCTGCTGAAATGTGAATTTTCGACCCAGTTTTAGATTCTTGGCTGATTCAAGCAGGTTTTCCTCTAGGCTTCGCCTGTACTTTGTACCATCCATCTTCCCGTCAATCCTGACAAGATTCCCAATCCCTGTTGATGAGAAGCATCCCCATAACATGATGTTACCACCACCATGCTTGACAGTTGGGATGATGTTGACTGGGTGATGTGCTGTGTTGGGTTTGTACCAGACGTAACGATTTGAATTTAGACCAAAAAGCACAATTTTTGTCTCGTCTGACCACAAAACCTTCTGCCACATTTCTGCCTTGTCGCAAACTCCATACAAGATTTAAGATGATTCGTTTTTAGTAATGGTTTCTTTCTTGCCACTCGCTCGTACAGGCCAGCTTTGTGTAGAGACCTGGATATTATCGATGTATGAACACTGACTCCCATCTCAGACATGGAACTTTGCAAATTTTCCAAAGTCACTGTTGGCTTCACACTGGCATCCCTAACCAGTTTCCTGCTTACCTGGCTGCTTTGTGGGTAGTGATTGGGTGGTATGAAGCACATCCCACTTCTTAATGATGGACTTCACCGTACTCAAAGGGATAATCAGCGACTTTGAATTTTCTTGTATCCTTCTCCTGATCTGTGCTTCTCTATCAAGTTATCCCCGACTTGTTTGGAAAGCTCTTTGGTCTTCATAGTTGGTTTGTTGTATCACTAGGTGAGCTGTGGCTTGATCAGATGCATTAATTCTGAAGTCAAGTTAAACCACTTTGATTACACACAGACAGAGACTATTACACTAATTTTGTGACCTCTTAAACCAATCTTCTGCACCTGAACTGATTTAGGGTTACCGTAGCAAAAGGGTTGAATACTTATGTAATTGAGAATGTTGTAAGTTGATTTCAAAATTTAACTTACTTACATAATATCAGCGTTTTTTTTAGCTTTCTCAGTTTGGAGTAGATTGTATAGATTCTAAACATAAAGTCCTATTTGAAAGTTTCATGATTGTAAGCTCAGATGGCAACAAAATGTGAAAAGTTTGCAGGGGGACAAATACTTAACACTGACCAGCCTTGCTGTAATATTGGAGTTTTGTTGTCTACAGTTACAAACACTGACCAGCCGCTTTACAATATTGGAGTTTTGTTGTCTACAGTTACAAACACTGACCAGCCGCTTTACAATATTGGAGTTTTGTTGTCTACAGTTACAAACACTGACCAGCCACTTTATAATATTAGGGTTTTGTTGTTTACAGCTACATACTCACTGGTAATGGTGAATGTGTTGTC
>NW_013750778.1:0-2232 GCF_000517525.1 Limulus polyphemus
GAAGTAAACGGTCATTAACTATATAATATTGTAACATTTGACACATGTAAATCATTACAGCATGCTTCTGACGTGAGGGGTAACGAAACAATGCTCATGAAACAAAGAGAGTGCGTCTTATTGCGGCAGAAGATAAATACTACAAGTACTATTGTTTACAGTATGGGTCAAATGTAAGTTTCTAGACTGTTAGGAAGATTCCCAACACGAAAATGTTGCACTAGCATATCAACAATTGGTAGAAAAATTTCAGGTTAAATTTTTGATAGCTTTTGATCTGAACTCTTTACTTGAAATCTAACAAATCCTAGTCTATAAGCACAAAATTATTTTCAAAAGCAACAAGATTCATCAAACCAGACCTATTGTGTTCATGCTCAAAACCCTTGTAATATTTATTAGATATAGCAGCAAAAACATGAACTCAAGCAGACACTCTTCTATTGTTGAACCTATCAGAACGCCTCCTGTTGGAATGCTAAGGAATCAATAAAAGTTATGGCCTACCCATAGACGGAGATTGCCAAACACAAGTGTAGAAATGAGATATAGGATATTTATGGCGCTATAAAATAATTGAAAAAGCGAAACATATATTTTAAATTACTAGTGGGAAGATAGAAAAAACAACATTTCAAAGGTACCCATTAAATATCTGCTGCCCATCTGGAGATATACATAAGTTCTATTGATGTTCTGTAGGTTGTGTTCATCCTAGAATGAGAAATCAGAATTAAGTCTGTATATTTATATGTTTGTATGTATATATTCCTGTATCATGCAGTTCTTTTGTGTATTATTGTGTTGCTAAATAAAAACAATATCCTCTACTGTCATGTACTAATCCAGTCTACAGTATAATGTAAACATTTGAATTTGACATGCATTAACTTTAAGCTCATATAGATTATTTGATTTTGGCTACAGGAATGTGTATGTGAAATATTAATTCCCGGCATGGCCAGGTGGTTAGGGCGCGGGTTTGAATCCCCATCTCATCAATCATGCTTGCCTTTCAGCAAAGGAGGCGTTATTATGTGACGATCAATCCCAAAAATCGTTGGTAAAAAGAGTAGTCCAAAAGTTAGCGGTGGGTGGTGATGACTAGCTGCTTTTCATCTAGTCTATCACTATTAAATTAGGGACAGGTAGCGCAGATGGCCATCGTGTAGCTTTGCGCGAAATTCAAACCAAACCAAACGTAATAAACTGAAACATTGTCCAGTTCTTATTGAAATAAGATAATTGAAATATTGAAAGTTATTGCCAAATATTGTCACCAATGAAATCCACACAGAAACTCATGAACAACACTTTAAGTGTATTAAAGTTTCAGTTTTTGTAAAATGGATTTACATAGTTTATGAAACACAGATGAGTGCTTTTGTTTCTCAGTTCATAGAATGTTTACTGTATTATAGAAGTTTTATTAGTACGAAGATTAGTAAGAGACCCAACAGACGGTTTTATTAAACAACTCATTACGTAGTTATGAATATCCCTTCATTTTGAAATCATAGTCGTAAATAAGTCTTGTAATTTTCGTCATGTTTTATGTAATTATTTATTATTTGCCAAGTTTTATTAGTCCTCAAGAAGTTCAGTTTTATAGATTTATTGCCAATTGATCTTTTCATTTATCTATGATATTGTTGGTTTCCAGTGGTTTGTTACTAATTAGACAATGTAGCTGTAACTTGTCTCAGGTTACTTGACCTGACGGTGTGAAGTCCAATTAGAACTCAGTCGTAGGGGTGATACGTTCCCGAAATATGTAAAATGAAACCGATATCGCAAATCACGGTCATCTCAGACAAAGTTGTCATTTTTATATACGTAATTATATATATAAAAAATTGGTAATTTGTATTACACGAGAATTCCAAATTTTATGAGTGGCACGCATGAACACTGCTAAGAAGGAACTATGAAGGAACGCTTTGTTTTCTTTATGTTAACGTAACAAATTGTGTTGGATGATGGCTTACCAGGCAATAATACCTTTCGTGCGCAATGTATTTTACGGTAACTTTCTTCACTTGAAGCGCTTTGAATATATATGAGAAGATCTATCTCGAAATATTGGATCATTCCGTGACCTAAACATCAGAAAACAAGTCAAGATTTTATTTGTAGTATACTCGGCTAAGAAAATTAGGGAAAAGAATTCAGTTCCAAAACCATAACTTTTAGCTTTATTATATAATATTCAATTTGCATGTGAAGTATATA
>NW_013750779.1:0-1238 GCF_000517525.1 Limulus polyphemus
CATTTTTGCAGGGTTTTCGGCTCAGTCCGTCGGCATTTCCATGAGATTTTCCTTCTCTGTATTAAATATCATAATTATACTGGTCTATCTTTCCGATTCAACGTGCTAGTTGTCCCTCTGGGTTCTTTAGTGATCTTAACCAGCGTAATGCAGCAGGGTCTGTCCTGATGGTAAACCTGGCACCATAGAGATAAGGATGGAAATATGTCAGACTTTTTACTGTAGCAAAGATTTTCCTTCGTGTTAAACAGTACTTTCTCTCCGATCTACTCAGGACCCTACTGAAGAAGGCCACCACATGTTCGTTTTCACCCATTTTCTGATACAACAATCCTCCAATTCCAACATTACTAGTATCACAATCCAGTATGTATGGCAATGAGGGATTTGGAAGCTTTAAAAGTGGAGCTGAGGCCAATTTTTCTTTCAATGACTTGAATGCATGCTGGCAAGAAACTGTCCATTCAAACTTCTGGCCTTTTGTGTCAAATTATGTAGTGGAGCAGCTATAGTTGCAAAGCCCTTCACAAACTTCCTGTAATAGGTACAGAGTTTCAAGAAACTTCTTAACTCTCCCACATTGTCTGGTGTTGGCCCATCAGTTCGCCCACCATTTTCACTTACAATGCGACCCAAGTAAAGCACCTCTTTCTGGAACAAGTGGTATTTCTGGGATAGAGTTTGAGGTTTCTCGCTTTCAAACGCTTGAGTACTTCCTCTAGCCAGGACATTTCCTCCTCAAACGTTGTTGCAAACACAATGACATCATCCAAATACATTAGGGCTATCCTCCATTGTAGGCCTACCAGTACTCTTTCTATCAGCCTCTCAAATGTTGTTGGAGCATTGCTAAGCCCAAATGGCATCAGACAGTATTGCCAGAGACCTTGGCCATAACTAAATGCAGTCTTAGGTTTATTTGCTTCCGCCATTTTCACTTGATAGAAACCCGACTTTAAGTCTAGAGTTGAAAACCACCTGGCTCCACTTAGGGCATCAAGAGTATCACAATTTCTTGGCAGTGGGTATGAGTCCTTTGCGATTATACTGTTCAGAGCCCTGAAGTCTATACAACAACGTTGGGTCCCATCTTTCTTCTGGACTAACATGACAGAAGCAGAACAGGGAATATCTGAGTTCTCGACTATCCCTTCCATAATAAGGCCATCCCTGACCTTCTGCATCTCTTGTCACTTTGCTGGAGCTATTCTCCTCGAAGGGATCTTTAATGGACGATG
>NW_013750780.1:0-3228 GCF_000517525.1 Limulus polyphemus
GTAGCGTTTCGTTTTACAGCTATCCACTAAGAATCACTGTAATTTTTAAAAACTTTCTTTTCATAAGTAGCGTTTCGTTTTACAGCTATCCGCTAAGAATCATTATAGTTTCACAAAACTTTCTTTTCATAAGTATCGTTTCGTTTTACAGCTCTCCACTAAGAATCACTAGAGTTTTACAAAACTTTCTTTTCATAAGTAGCGTTTCGTTTTACAGCTATCCGCTAAGAATCACTACAATTTTACCGAATATTTTGGAACGTCGATCATGAGTTGCGTTTCTCTTCAGTTATCCACTAAAATTTCCCAATAATCGATCACGTGTAAACAACAAAATGTCAGAGAAAATAAAATACTTGAGTAATTGTGTGATCACAAACGCATTTGTGAGTCCGAAACAATTAGTATGTGTATTCGAAGTTCTGAGTTTTGAACACGTTTTACATCCTAGCTAATCAATGATGCGTCAATACTAAATATGAATAAAATATTTTCTCAATCTTTAGCTACACGTTGTGTGTATATCTACGTAACTGCACAGTTTCTATTTTCTTTGTTGTTCACCTAATCAGATGTTATACATGGTCTTACTAAGTGTGTTTCTCAAGTTGGATGTATATGAGGGTCTTGAAGTGTTAAGTTGAAAGAAAGGCCAACAAGGTGGTTTATAGTCCTATCCAACGTATTGCCTATTTAATTTTTTTTTTTCGTTAAGGCTCAACCGTACGTCTACAAGCATACGATGCTAAAAATATGGTTTCGATACCCGTGGTGGGCAAAACACAGATAGCCATTGTGTAACTTTTTGTTGAACAACAACCAAGCCTTGCTTAGTGTCGTTAAGTGCTATCGCATGGATAAGTACATTTCTCCTTATTGCTAAATCTACCCTTCATGTCTAATGTTTCTCATATAAGTTAGTTTATAACACGAAAAGACTTGTGTGCGGTGTTTCGATGGTTGTTTTTACAAGAATATAACACATATTGCCTGTGCAGAGTAAAAACCAGTATTAATATAAATTTAAATCACCTATATTATTTATGAAACATGTCCTTTTAGAAGTAATTTTTAGCGCCAAAAGTTGAAAACTTGTGATCTAGTTTACATCCTGTAACTTTGGAGTTGCCACATACCACAGTGTTAGGCCAGTTTCGGCTAAAACAATATGTTACACATTGGCTTATTATGATTATGTAATGTAATGATCCAAAACCGGTTTAACCCAGTGGCATGTGGCAAATCCATATTGAGAGTGTAATGATCCAGAACCGGTCTAACATAGCGATATGTGGCAAATCCATATTGAGAGTGTAATGATCCAAAACCGATCTAACATAGCGATATGTGGCAAATCCGCATTGAGAGTTTAATGATCCAGAACCGGTCTAACATAGCGATATGTGGCAAATCCGCATTGGGAGTGTAATGATCCAGAACCGGTCTAACATAGCGATATGTGGCAAATCCGCATTGGGAGTGTAATGATTTCAGAAGAAACACAGCGATGACATAAAGAAAGTGACTTAGTGTTCGTAAAGAAGATGTGCCATAAATAAAATGACTTATACTGTTAAGTAAATGCGAAGTGACATAAAGAAAATGACTCACACTGTAAAACATAAAAAGAGACATAAGGGAAGTGACTCTTACACTGTTAGAAAACGTAAGAAGTAAGTGACATAAAGGAAGTGACTCTTATACTGTTAGAAAACGTAAGAAGTAAGTGACACAGAGACTGACTCTTATACTGTTAGAAAACGTAAGAAGTAAATGACAGAGTGACTCTTATACTGTTATAAAACGTAAGAAGTAAGTGACAGAGTGACTCTTATACTGTTATAAAACGTAAGAAGTAAGTGACAGAGTGACTCTTATACTGTTAGAAAACGTGACATAAAGAAAGTGACTTATACTGTTAGAAAACATAAGAAGTAAGTGACATAGAGACTGACTCTTGCACTGTTAGAAAACGTGACATAAATAAAGTGACTTACACTGTTAAGAAAATAAGAAGTGACATAAAGAAAGTGACTCACACTGTTAAAAACATGAGAAGTGACATAAAGAGAGTGACTCTTATACTGTTAGAAAGAATTTTTTGAATGAAAGAACAAAAGGTCATTATTATTAATTAATTAAACGCCGATCTTGGTTGTAGATAGCGTGTGAGTTGTGAATTTCAAGGTCCAAGTTTCGGAGCTGTAGTATGCCGCATAATACGCTCCGCATCTTCAGTTGTGAGCGCGTTTTAAAAATAGCATTTATTAATCCTGCTTTTCTGTTAAGAGCAACCGTGTAGGCTGCACGTGCTTGCTGGTTGATTGTCATTACTGTGCTCAGCTTCGTATCTAGCTTCATAAATTAGTTTGGAAATGTTTTCTATTCCCAAATTAGGAAGTGACCAAAGTGTTACTTATGTTGTCCACTTTATGCAGTATGCATGTGTACAGAAGTAAATATTGTTGAAAGGGCATAAAGGTTCTACCTTCACTGTGGACACAACTAGTAAATTTGTTAGTCAAAATACACTTGCAAAAAATAAAAAATCCGTAATATGAGTTCACCGCAATTAAACCTTCAATACGGTAACATAAACTCAGTTAATTACTTCAGAGGATATTTACAGTTTCAGAAGAAACACAGCGTAAAACAATATCTTACACATTGGCTTAATAATAGACGTCTTAGGCATTACATCTGAAGAAAGCTGAACCCAGATAATTACTTCAGAGGATATTTACAGGTTTTCTAACAGTGTAAGAGTCAGTCTCTATGTAACTTACTTCTTACTTACACTGTTAAAACATAAAAAGTGACATAAAAGAAGTGATTCTTACACTGTTAGAAAACGTAAGAAGTAAGTGACATAAATGAAGTGATTCTTATACTGTTAGAAAACGTAAGAAGTAAGTGACATAAAGGAAGTGATTCTTATACTGTTAGAAAACGCCACTTTCTTTATGTCACGTTTTCTAACAGTGTAAGAGTCAGTCTCTATGTAACTTACTTCTTATGTTTTCTAACAGTTTAAGAGTCAGTCTCTATGTCCACTTACTTCTTACGTTTTCTAACAGTGTAAGAGTCAGTCTCTATGTAACTTACTTCTTATGTTTTCTAACAGTGTAAGAGTCAGTCTCTATGTCACTTACTTCTTACGTTTTCTAACAGTGTAAGAGTCAGTCTCTATGTCACTTACTTCTTATGTTTTCTAACAGTGTAAGAGTC
>NW_013750781.1:0-1241 GCF_000517525.1 Limulus polyphemus
GGGAAATGGCCACAGATTTTAAATGAAGCGAAACTGGTTGCTGAGGAAATCGAAATTTAACCCCATCTCCAATAAAAACGGAAAGTTAAAAAAAGAGCAAGACTTATTGTCATTGAGGAGGATGATGAACAAGGGGAGAACGGTAGAAAATCACTGTGGTGGTTCTGATGAGCCTGAATCTGAATTCAAACGGAGTGTCTTCTTTGTTGTCATTGATTCGGTGATTGACAGAGTGTCAAAGCGGTTTGTGGCTGCAACAATAATTAATAGATTGTTCTGCGTTCTGTGGCAATATCGAAGCATGACAGAAGAGGAACTCAAACTTGCATGCGCAAGATTAGTGGTCAAATACCTAGGTAATCTCTCAGAATCAATGAAAGAGGGAATGGGGAACCTTAAAGCAATACATGCATCAAACTTTGGTGAAAATACGGGGCCATATCAACTTTTAAAAACAATAAAAAGGTACAAGTTAGATGACATTTTTCCAAATGTATGTATTGCACTGTGAATATTCTGCACATTGCCAGTTACAGTAGCATCTGCTGAGAGATGTTTCAGCAAACTAAAACTCATCAAGATCTTCTTGAGGAGCACGATGACACAGGAGAGACTGAATGACCTCGCCGTCCTTAGTATTGAGAGCGAACTTGTGGGGAGAATTGACTTCAGTGAAATAATAAAAACATTTGCTTTAAAAAAGGCGCGTAAAGAATGTTTCGTTTAGTTATCACAATTCTGCAATACTGAACTCATTAAAGTAATTCTTGACAATGTGTTTAAACTTTCAATAAATTATCCAATTAAATGATAGATGTTTACGTTTTTTTTTCTTCTCAGAATGTGTTTGTTGATTGTTAAAGGCCTTTGTCCACGGAAAATTTCATAAAGAAAATCGGCACTTTAAGCCGTAACTTTGTGGTATTAAGACTTAAAATATTACTAAAAGTCTAGAGCTTCCCTCTTGATGTTCCATTAAGAGTTCAGCTCCTGGATCCCGCTGGGGACCCGAAGCCTGCCGGCGCTCTCGACGGCCTTGGGTTTAAGAAAAAGATCTTGGTGTTGTGATTAGAAAACCACTTCAGTCATCTAAACAGGGTATTGTAGCTAGTAATAGGGCTAATGGGATTTTGGGTAGCATCTATAGAAACATTGAATACAAGACAAGGGATATTAATGTTTCACTCTATATATCATTTGTAAGGCCTCATTTAGAGTACTGTGTACAGTTTTGGGCTCCT
>NW_013750782.1:0-2397 GCF_000517525.1 Limulus polyphemus
TGTTTTGTTTGATAGTCTAGTATTAAACTTGTGTTTGTTTTGTTTGATAGTCTAATAGTAAACTTGTGTGTGTTTTGTTTGATAGTCTAATAGTAAACTTGTGTGTGTTTTGTTTGATAGTCTAATAGTAAACTTGTGTGTGTTTTGTTTGATAGTTTAGTTAAAACATATAGGTGTTTTAAAATTTTGTTATGTTTCAATGCTTGGAGACGGCTTGAATGGGTAATGAAGGAAAACTTTTATATAAGTTTAACATAACAGCAAATGTGCAACGTTTCGACAAGGTTTTGTTATCATCAGGTACAAACGTTGTACATTTGCTGTTATGTTAAACTTATATTAAAGTTTTTCTTCATTACCCATTCAAGCGATCTCCAACCATTATTAGTTTAAAGTGGGTTCATCGTCATCGAATTTGTTGTTTTATTGGTGTGTAGTTTTAAACTTTGTAATCTGTTTTGCTTTATGTATTTTACAAACTTCTGATTTTTAGTTGGTGTTTAGGGTTAACATTTTCGTGGCCATGGCCAGGTGGTTAAGATGCTTGATTCGCAATCTGTGGGTCGCACCAAACATGCCGAGAGGTCGTTATAATGTGACATTCAATCCCACTATTCATTGATAAAAGAGTAGCCCAAGCGTTGGTAGTGCTTGATGGTGACTAGCTGTGTTCTCTCTAGTCTTTTACTGCTAAATTAGGTACAGCTAGCGTAGGTAGCTCTCGTGTAGCTTTGCGCGAACTTCAGAGTAAACCAAACGACAACTTTAGGAAGTTTATTGGTGGTGTAGTACACATGTTCAACATATTATGTTTTTTATACATAATTATTATTTTCACTGTATTTTGTTAGTCGATATCGGACAATTATTAAAGGAGCCGGAGGAGGGGCCACCGGAAAAACAAAACTTGACAAAGAAAGACTGAAGATGTGTCAAAGAGAAATGGTAAATATTTCAGAGAATGTCTAACAAAAAATACATTTGTTAAATTCTGTGATTTCATAAAAACTAATGTAGAATATTTAACTAATTCAATCATTCCAGAAATCGGTGTTACTGAAGTTTAAATGTTATAAAACAATAGCTCTAGCAATCGGTGTTACTGATGTTTAACTGTTGTAAAACAATAGCTCTAACAATCGGTGTTACTGATGTTTAACTGTTATAAAACAATAGCTTTAACAATCGGTGTTACTGAAGTTTAATTGTTGTAAAACAATAGCTCTAACAATCGGTGTTACAACAGTTAAACATCAGTAAAAACAATAGCTTTAACAATCGGTGTTACTGATGTTTAATTGTTGTTTGGTATTGCTTTAAAAAGTTATGTGATCGTTCAAGAAATGTGGAGAAAAGTATTAGGTTAAAATTAGCAAGGTTTAAGTGTTTTTACCAAAAGAGTAATATTCTAATTATTGAGAACTTCTGTTTAAATGTAATTTATCTATATTAGAAGAAATAATTACAGAAACCGATCTTATGTAATAAACTAGCTAAAATTGTTAATGTGCACTGGTTTATCAGTTACGAAACCTAAGTATTATAAAAAATTTCGTCCATAATCCCAATAATATCATACAATGTTCGAACAACAATTATATTCAACAATTGAAAATAATCGTTTTAAGTGTAAAATTAGTTTAAAATATATAACATCATCATGCATATTATATTCGGTTAGAATGTCAATATAATAATAAATTGATTGGTGACATAATGTAAGGACTAACTTGAATCTTAAGGCAGTATGTCATTAGTGAAAAACTGTGTATAGTTGTATATTAGATGTATTAGAAGTTAAATATGTCTAACTTTTATTGTAATTTTGAGTTAGGAAACACCTTGATATTTGTATGTTTCCATCCTGGTTGAAGGTCAGACAAGATAACATGTTCTTGTTGTGTTTAACTCTTCGAAGTCTACGTTTCATTAATGTAAGGATTACTCATAGTAATATTATTATGAAACCAAAACATATATTGTGGAACATTATTGCAATTAATATGTGAAACTCAAATGCCACATTAAGGATTTAATTAATACGATTATAATGAAAAGTAAAGCAACATTCCAGAGCAAATTGTTACAAATAATATGAAACCAAAACCTATAATCAGGATCCAGTTACAACTATTATAACGAAACCAAAACCTACATTCAGAATCATACTCTAACTACAATAATAAAACTAAACCTACATTTAGGATCATGTTACGACTGTTATAATTAAACCAAAATATAAAAGACGTCTATTATGATAATTGAAATCTACATTCAGGATCATATTACAACTGTGGCCAGAACAATGAAGCCACTGATAAACAAAACCTCTGTCAAAGAAAAACTGAAGACCGCACAAGGATTTCTTAAGAAGCTGAAGGACATGACAGAAGATGC
>NW_013750783.1:0-1238 GCF_000517525.1 Limulus polyphemus
ATTATTGACATTTTCAACAGTCCGATCACACAAAAATGTAGAGACGCTGCGTTCGGTACTTTGACAGATGTGCTTCCGTATGGATAGCATTCACGATTGCCCGTTTTATTTTCCTGCTGCTTAAGGTATGCGACGGTTGAACGGATATGTCATGAAGCAACTTGTGTCGCTTTTCCAGACGGAGAACTTTCCAGGTTATTTTGTGTATTGTTTCCTGGGATACGCTTTTGTAAATGAAGTTTGTGGATGGATTTTCACCTGGGGTACGACTTGTTGTTGATCTCTTTCTGGGTGGGCCTGGGATCCCAAGTTAATCCCTGTTATTCTATTTTCCAATGCCGATAAGGACGAGGGAAGCTCAAAATCACCAAATTAAGCACATGTTTATGATATCAGTATATGAATACTTTGCGTCAGACAGGGTTGTTGCATACCTTTCCCAATAGCCATCAATGTACGTTAGTATCGTACAATCTTCGACCGCCAAACAATGTCCAAATGTATTTCTGATACGTCATTCTATAGCAAATTTATGTCGTCTGTGTTTTTTACGTGACTTTCTGATTTGTCTATTCAAAATCGTCTTCTACCGGTGGGGCAGCGGTAAGTTTACGGAGTTAGAACGCTACAATCCGGGGTTCGATTCCCAGCGGGGGTCACTAGTGTGGCTTTACTCAAAAAACAAACAATGAAATCGTTTTAATATGATGTATTCAGTCCTCTGTGTTCCTTCTTTAAAAATATTTTCATAACAATATTGATTAAAATGTTTAATATTTATATAAATATATATATAATGTAATTGGTTTCATTTATTTATCTGACATATTTTATTTACATGAGGATTATTTTGAATATTTAGCCTATAGTATGGATTAAGGATTAACCTAAATCTTACAAGCTGGATTAACCTCTATAACAACGACGGTACCCAACTGAATCAGTGCATTCTAATCATTATCAGCGTTTCTTGTTTTTTATGACACTGTACACTCCTAATTAGACCGGTATACTTAATAAGCTACATTATTTAGTTCACATGTATGCAAGTAGCTTGTTTTGATCAGAAGTTATTGATAAGTAGCGGTGAGAATGATAGTTTAGGTTATACGTTTCTTTCTCGTTAAAATTTAGAATTTTGGTGATGGCACAAATTATGTTTTTGTATTGATTCCTGCGAATTGGATTTAAATTATACTGCATTAAATTAAACTTAAGATAATATTATAATAATTTTA
>NW_013750784.1:0-4172 GCF_000517525.1 Limulus polyphemus
AAAGTACAGATTTCCTTTGTGTAATTAATAAACAAAAACTGAAAATATTTTAGTGTTTCTATTTCATGTGTGAAATAACAAAACCACGCCGTATTCTTTTTTTTTTTTTTTAATACATAACACAACCTAGTCTTAGAATCTGCTCGAGCGTGAAAATTTCCAACATATTTTCCAACGAATAAGTGTACAGCGCCATAAGATTGTTTTTTTTAGGAGGATTCTTGTAAAAATATATAAATGAATGATACCAATCCTGTATATAAAAGCTACCTTTTCCTTCTATCTCTCTGATCTATACAGGAACTTCTCTCCGACAGTAAACCATTACCATGTTAAATTACTTTTCATATTTCAAGTATTTGGAGAAAAAATTATACCATACATTGATCTATAGCTAACCTTGCGATGGGCAGAAGATGAATGCTCGTATGATGCAGAAATAAAATATTGAAGTCAAATAATTTTTTAAATAGCTGTTCAAATTAATCTGATTTTTTTTTCTTCATAACCCGTTAGTTTCTCGAACATTGACTTTTTTTTTATTATGTTGTAATTAGTGAAGCTACTAATAAAGGCTGTGAACATTAATTCGTTGAATAATCATTAAACGATTATATTTCAACGATTTTACAGTTTCAAAAACTATAAACTGAAATCATAAGAATCTTAGAAAGTAAGAGGGTTTATTTATTTAACATGTGTTACTGAATAAAGTTAACTACATCCCAGTTTCTTTTCTTCTTCCTATGGTTATGATTATGTACTTTTTTTTTTCAACACTGCACCTCACCAAAGAACAGAAATTGGTATCGGACATTTTGTCTACATGTGGTGTTCATACTGTAGTTCTTCTTTTTTTATAAACAGTTATTGATGCCCAGGTGTAACTGAAAGCTTGAGGTTGTTTGTTAACTTTCAATCTTTGTTTAACTTGTCGCTGATACCAAGAATGTCCAGTTTTATAACGATGATTTTTGGGGTTTGGAGGTTCTGTTTAATCAGTTGAAGACATTGATACAAATGCACTCGCTGAAGCTAATAGACTTGATTTCAATGATTACTAGTTGTTCTGTCTCCTAAAGGTGAGACTTTAATGGTTTTGTTTCAATGTACTCTTATTTGTATGGCATTCAATAATATGTTAAACCACAGATAATCTTTTTTCATGGTCCAGGTATTCTTCTAAAGTTAGTTGTCCAGTCCTAACACTTATACCTTGAACTAGATCTCTAACTTTAAATTATGAAACTTTATACAAAATGTCATGACAAGCTGTGGCATGTGGAGCGTGATACATATGAAGATCTGGTCCCAATGTGTGTAGAACACATGATCTGCATCTGATAGTTTTACAGGCACCAGGTGTCTCTGCTTGAAGTAACCGTGAAATTTGAAATGTTTAGAAAGTAAACTATCAACTTCAAGGTAAAGAGTATAAAACTTACAAGAGTTTGGTAATGAACAAAATAATAAGTACAAGAGACAACGGACACGGGTAGAAATCAACTTAATCTGTTTCTAATGGTAATTTTGTGAAATCCTAACTAGAGATTGGTGGTAATGAAAACTCAGATTCTGATCGCATCCATTGGATATTTTGATCAGAACGTCATAAATCTCACCATGTCTATAGTTAGTAGAGTAACAACTGTACAAAATTTAACAAGTCAATGTTTCACTCAAAATATTATATATTTAAAACAAAGACTGAATTATAAAGCTACCAAGTTAATTAAAATGTTCTAAGATGAAATATTGCGGAATAATAAATCATTTTATAACTGTAAGATGAGTTTAATGTAATATAAAAATCAGACATGAATAAGAATGTGAATGTAAGTGTAAACTATTATTTGTTGCTTTCGTTCCTGTACTTCTGCAACCATTCTTCTACTTCTTCTACCTGAAATGACAGTAAAACAAACAATGTAAAATATTTTGAATAGAACTTGCTCCGGGCACTATTGGGTTATATATTTAAGCTACCAGTAAGAAATTAAGATGTGGCATTTAGTCTCTGATCACGACGACAGCCTATGTTGTGAGTGTCTCGCATGATGTCTTTGAGGGCTAGTTACTGGTAGTTTTTAAGACTTAATGTTTTTTACTGAATTAATTAAAAACTATAACCACGTCTAACAACCTCGGTGTAATCCGAATGTTCTATCCTTCTTAATAAAAAGTAACAAAAGATCTTAATACTAATTGTACACAGGAGATATGTATTTATGTTTTAAGGGTGGTGATATTCATTATTAGTTCTTACAGCACAAGTAAATGGTAGTTAAGTAACTGATATGATTGTAAACAAAGCTAATCCACTTACACCTGATATGATGTAATTTGTTTCTTACCAAAGGGTGTTAGGCACAAAACAACACAATAGGCTATCTCTACTGCGTCCTCCACGAGTATCGAAATATAGTTTTTAGCGTTATTTTTTGTTTAAACTAAGAAAGAAGGGTAGGCCAGTAGTTTCAAAACGTTTGTTGATAAATAACCCTTAGCAATTATAACTATATCACTCACTTTGTAATCCATGGGGCCCAGTCCTCCTTCGTAAACAATTCTTCCTTCCTTGATTATGTACAGACGTTCAGGATAACCTGCGTAACCTTTGTTGGCTTCGTTAGTCATTAAATCTACCAGAAGAGGGCAGGGCAGTTCTTCATTCTCCAAAAGGAAGAGGGCTGCTTTAATTCTTTCTTCAATTGACCTGGGGAAATACAACAACAAAAAATAACCTTAGGCTGGATGTAAATCGTTTGATTTTACGCTACACTTGGACAGGTTATTAGTGTGATACACATGGAAAAATATAACTATTTCTAAAAAGTTACTTTGTTTACTGGCGTTTCCTACAAATGTGGAAGAAATAATATTTCAGTAAGATGATTTTTCAACTGAAAAAGGTATTTACCAATTACAGAAACAACTGGTCATTTCTTATGTAAAATACTACAAATATTGATGATAACTTGTTGCTTGACCCTAATACAAGAACAAACCGAGTTATACAGACATTTAAAATGTTTTACTGATGTTGAATATTATTCTATACCCTCTATCATTCATATCTCGCTGTGATTGGCCAAGAGTGCTTCAAATGGTATAAAACATTTTAACTGTTATTTTGAAGAAATACACAACAAATAGCATCAATATTGCCCGGTTGTCGAGATCTTTGACATGTATGTGTGTTGTAGCACCAGAAATTTGCAAACCTTTTTTTGTAGGAAAGTGATAACAATTGATTAATTTAAGACTAATTCAAAACACTATTGGAAGTCTCGCCAGCATTATTTAAAAAAAATGCTTAAATTACAGGCGAGTACTTTATTCGCTTATTAGTAGTATCAATTGATGGGCTAACATAGTTTGAAAAGTAAACAGTTTCTAAATCTTATTGATTTATTACTTATAAAATACTTGAACGAGATGTTAAACTACGAATTACAAGTAGGCCTGAAGATGAATGATATGATATCGCTAATTAATTAGATTTTCGTAAAACTGAAGACAGATAGAATAAAACAATTAGTGATCTGTTACCCCCAGACACAGGTCAATAATTCTTTAATGGTGTAGAAGAAAAGGACTTGAAAGAACAAGATTTGGAGAAGTCTTCAACGTTTCCACATTGAAGTTAGAAAAACTAGCAAAATTGATCGTTTATAACAGCAAAACTACACCTAAAATTAAGTTCTACCGAGGCTTAAAGCTTCCAGTCAATAGTGAGACATCCCTGACTGACTTAGCTACAGTAGTTATGTCCGTTGGTAAAGTTGCTTTTTATTTTATTATTCAATTGTTTTATGTAAATGTATTTGTTAAATCTAACTTTAAATACAAATACATTAATGAAGTCATTAACTTTACGGCATAGCTATATAGTTTGAAAAGTAACTTCCCTGTTCAGACGATCACTCTTACCACAACTATGGACACTGGGCATGTAGACAAATTAGAACATGCTGAATACAACTTAGTAATTGCATTTCAAAGCAGATTGAGTATGACTATGGACAATGATACTCCATCGTAACAAATAGCTAAGCATATAGCATATTTATTTTTATTTCTGAAAAACGAATATACAGTTAAAAATGATTTAGAATTTGTAGAGAAAATAAAAAAAATGTAAACTTAAATAAGGAAGATTTGTTGGTATT
>NW_013750785.1:0-1239 GCF_000517525.1 Limulus polyphemus
GATGCTTTTCCATTTTACAATCAGGTTGTCAATGCCCTGATTAAAGAAATCACTTGGCTTTGAATCAAAAAACAATGTCAATGTCCTGTTTAACACATTCCACATTTGCATATGTTTTTCCATTAAGATGGTGTTGCAGAGAACGAAAAAGATGGTAAATTGATGGTGCCATACCTGGAGAATATGGTGGGTGGGGAGAACTTTCCAAACCAATTCCATGTGGGCGTGCATTGTCATGAAGAAGAAGAACACCTTTCCGATTGACGAGTGAAAGGCGTTTCTGGTGAAGGGCTTTTTTTTTAACGTTCCAGTTGCTGACTATAGATCTCTGCATTGACAGTTCACTGTGGATTGAGGAGTTCGAAATGAATTACTTCTTTGATGTCCCACCAAATGCAAAGCATCACTTTCTACGGATGGAATCCAGATTTTGGGGTATGAAGTGGTTTTTGTCTTGGACTGAGCCATTGTTTTTGGTGTTTAATATTCGAATAGAGAATACATTTTTCATCATCGATGACAATTCAGTCCAAAAATGTTTCTCGCGCATTACGTGCCAGAAGAGATGAAACAACGTTCACATGTTGGAAACGATGATCATCGGAGAGTTCGTGAGGCACCCAAACACCTCCTTTATGAAGTTTTCCCATATTACTTAGATGTTTGCGTATTGTTTCATGGGAGACATGCACATTTAAGACCATTTCACGAGTGTGTTGCCTTGAGTTAGACTCAACAAGCGTCTTCAGAGCATCAATATTAATTCCAACATGTCGGCCCCTGCCATCACAATTTTTAAGGCTAAAGTCACCTGAATGAAATTTGCTGAACCATATTGACGCTTACGAACGTTCAAAACATTTCCATAAACTTCTTTGATATTCCTTGTGGCTACAGAGGCGTTTTTACCCTTCTTGTATTCAAACAGCATTACATGTCGAATGTGTGTCTCGTCGTGTGCCATCACTATAAGGGATTAGAGTATACTGTTACGTCTCCGTTTGTTAATTAACTTTCCGTAACTTCGTTCCGAAGAAACTTTAGCGACACAAGTCCTTACTTAATAAAACTGGTTTATTCTTTCTGAATATAACTTCACGATACACTTATTTTCAACAGTCGCTCTTTTACAAACGTTTTAACAACGAACGTTAACTTCAACAATACGTCTCTCTCTGACTGCAGTTCAATTACTCATTACCTACACACAAATTATTGTCCCGTCGCGTTGTCACCCTC
>NW_013750786.1:0-1237 GCF_000517525.1 Limulus polyphemus
ATACACTTATAACAGTTAGCACTGTTGAACCCATTAATTTTGCGTGATGTTTAACCAATAATACACTTATAACAGTTAGCACTGTTGAACCCATTAATTCTGTGTGATGTTTAACCAATGATACACTTATAACAGTTAGCACTGTTGGCGCATGCAACTATTTGTAATCTTTTTTTTTCAGTAAATTTTAAATAATGTGAACAATTGTATCTGGGAATAACAATAATTGTATATTATAGGATAGAATATTTCTCTTAATAGCAAAAATATAACAACCAAGCTAAAATATATTACAGAATTTTAAAGGCTACTCTCCATAATGATTTTCCAGGAATTCTCTAAAGCTTTACTAGATAATCAGTGTTTGAATATTTTGAAACTTGTATCTTTTGTGGTTGCTAGCAATGTCGAACTCGGTCTTCTGGGGTCGATGGTAATCCAAAATCTTCTGAGGTCGGTATTAATGTCTAAATCGGTCTTCTGGAGTCGATGGTAACGCGACATCTTCCGAGGTCGATGGTAATAAGAAATACTTGACTTTTGGGAGGTAAAAACGCCAAATAAACAAATAACAGTACTTTATTGGCTGTATTTTGGGGATAAATTTTGGGAGTTACGAACTCCAAGTAAAAAATAACGACCCCTTATTGGTTGTATCTTTGAACAAGTTTCAGGAGTCCTGAACCCCAACTAAACAAACAAATATAGTTTATTGGCTGTACATCGTCGTCCAAGATATAGTTTTGTTTACCAGACCTTTGGCATTTGTAGAATTGATGTAACTGCTTGGTTGATGTAGATTTTAGGATGTTTTGTATACACCAGATAACCCACGTGTAACTGATATAACTGACAGCGATAAGTAATAAACCAACATCACGACCAGTTAAAACCCACAGCATGAGGAATATGACACCGTCCTCATAAACCAAACTAGATAGAGACGATTCAAAATACGTCATACATAGTAACAATCAGTAACTGATGTACTTAACAATTGAAATATCCAACCATCGTTTCTTCCCTCACTATTCAACTTCTGTAGTGTACAGTAACTGATGTACTTAACAACTGAAATATCCAACCATTGCTTCTTCCCCCACTAGTCAACTTTCTGTAGTGTAATAATTTCAATACACGGGCGTCCACAGGAGGGGCAAGGAGGGGGGGGGGCACTTGCTCCCTCTAGAAAATAAGAGACATAATTCTTTTTTCATTCAGTATGTATATGTATACC
>NW_013750787.1:0-1236 GCF_000517525.1 Limulus polyphemus
CTTCTTTTCGTGCATTGCTTCTGTTAAGAGTAAATCACTGCTAACTACTAGTTCTAGTGCTTATAGGTCATTGGAAGTAGCTTGTTTTCAAGATATAATCGTGAACACTCATGTCACATATATACCATTCTTTGTTCAGCTTAACGAATTGGGTAATTGTGCGCGTCGTTCAGAATGAATAGTGCGTGGTTTTGCTAAGGATATCTATATAAAAATAACATTTTATATCAGATATACTTGAAAGATGTGGCACAAATTTAGTTGCAAATTAGAGTATTAGTGGACAACATAATAAGTGTGGTTTTAATGGTTGTAATATAAAGGAAAGGTACGGGTTACTCTGGTATGAAAAATAGTAGAAAGGTAATGGATTTGGAGGCTTGTGAATTCTTGTGTCGTGAGGATTATGTAACACTGGTAATCCGTTTTGGACGTTTGATAACTTTTTTTGTAGGGGTTTTCTCTTTAGTTATTCGGTAAGATAGGTTTTGATCTTTCAACCATTTAAAGAGGAAGATCTAATCAATTTGCAGCTAGAAGTCTTCCTTGAAAGTTTTCGCTTGGGTTGGGATGCATTTTACTGAAATCAGTCCATCAGCTGTCTTTCCCAAAATTTCCCTCGGTTTCAAAGGATTAATTTTATAATACTAGAACGTCAAGGTTAAGCTATTTATTACTTACATTCCGCGGACCAATCTTTTAACAATAGAACGCTAAGGTTTAGCTATTCATTAGTTTTACCTGCCCCTACGTACCAATGGATTAATATTATAACACTAGAACGCTAAGGTTAGGCTACTTACCAGTTTTATGTGCCTTATGCTTGGCTTTGTGCTACAACTTATAAGAGCAAGATGGTTTGTTCCTCTAAAATCTTGTTGGACCAGTTAACTTGGTTTGTATTTTTTCTTTTAAAGCCCCAGCTTTGATCTCTGAACTTATATCAATCTGTAAGTAAAATGAGGTGGAAGAAAGCCCAGTAGTCATATTAGTTAACACGTGCAAACAACTGTTCATATATTTTTGGCTCTGAGTTTTTCAAGTACAAACTTTTAGCTCATAGCTCTGTCATCACTTAACCGATCTGTGATCTAATTACAGTTTTGGACTCAGGAGGACAAACCCTTTCGATTGATGTATTTTATCACGCCCAAGGTCTGATAGATTAACTTACTCTAATCCTGCCAAAAATCATTTCAGTTTGAGGGTAGGCTGGTCTCTATCCTGATGACTAAT
>NW_013750788.1:0-1237 GCF_000517525.1 Limulus polyphemus
TTGGAGTTAGAAAACATTGAGTCACCTACGGCAGAGAATTTACTGGATAGGTATGAGGCAAGATGTGGAAGAATGGTGCAGGACATGCAGTACATGTTGTGCTAAAAGGGGACCCAAACATAAGGGACATGCTCCAATGAAGTTATATCAAGAGTAGCCATTGACATTGCTGTTCCTTTGCCCCAAACTCGTGCTGGAAACAGGTACATTTGTGAGTGATGGATTATTTCACCAAGTGGCCTGAAGCATATGCAATATCAAATCAGGAAGCTACAACTGTAACTTCAGCTATTAGTGATTTCTTCTTCAGGTTTGGTATGACATACGAACTGCATTCTGATCAAGGCCGTAACTTTGAAGCAGCTGTGTTCCATGAATGCTGCGAGTTGTTTTGGTATACGAAAGACCAGGACAACGCAACTTCACCCACAGTCTGATGGGATGGTAGAAAAGTACAACTGGATACTAGGACAGGAATTGGCAAAGTTTTGTAGTAGCCGCCAAGATGACTGGGATGTCTTACTCCCTCCACTGTTGATGACCTATAGAACAGCAGAGCATGGAGCCACTGGATACGCTCCAGCAAAGCTGATGTTTGGTCGGGAACTTCAGTTGCCAGTGGATCTGATAAAAGGATGCCCACCTTACGAAGAGTTGTCTGAAAATCTGCCAGAGTTCGTGAAAGTGTTATATGAAAGGATGGATGATATTTACCATTAAGTGTGTTCAAACTTCAAAACGTCTCCTGATTCCGTGAAGCTATGTTATGATAAGAGATCTACTGAAGTCAGCTTTGTACCAGGAGACAAGGTGTGGTTGTATAATCCCAAAAAGACCAAAGGGAAGTCTCCTAAGTTGTCTTCTCCATGGAAGGCCCATATGACATAGGGAACATCTCTCAGACTTGACTTTCCGACTAAAATGTGGTTGGTGAGGTAAGCAAAAGGTGGTGCGTGCCAACAGGCCTTGGTGTTATCACAGTCCAGGACATTTCAGTTGGAACAACGTGAATAATGGAACAAATGACACTGCTGAAGATGTGTCACCTGAAAAAGCCACTGTAGAAGAAGAAACTCTACCCGGTTTTGAGAAGGAAAACAGTGAAGCCGTTATTGAAGTTACTATTACTGATGTGACTGCTACCGATAATGGGACTTTCCTAATGGAGTAGATGAACCCCACATGAAGCAGAAGCCAATGAGATGGACACCAGTACGGAAGTCCTGTAAAAGACTTT
>NW_013750789.1:0-1239 GCF_000517525.1 Limulus polyphemus
CTATTAATGTAGCAGAAGAGTATGTAAATTTATGATCTCATGAGGTTGTACTCTCATGACCTACTCTGTGAATAAATACCCTGCCAGAAGCTTCACTAAGAGAGAGAGAAAGAGTCATGAGATAGTTATTGCTGTTTGTCACTCGTTACTGATATTGAAAGGTATTGTTTGAATTTTTTTTAAATTAATTTTTTTTCTTTCTGGTTCTTTTTCCATTATTATTGATTTATTAATATGGGTTTGAAGTCCTAGCCTGGCATTTGTTTATTAACTGTGTTGAATTTTTTTTTCTAAGTGTTGTAATTGTGAATATATTGTGTTTTTGTTGTTGAACCACGATCGTAGCGGCATGTTCATTTTAGACCATTCAACTGTGAAGACCAAGAAGCTTTCCAAACAAGTCTGGGATAAATTGGTAGAGAATGTTACAAAAAAATTTCAAAGTCGCTGATTATCCCTTTGAGTATGGTGAAATCCATCATTAAGAAGTGGAATGTGCTTTATACCACTCAGTCACTACACAGATCAGACTGCCCTTGCAAACTAAGCTGCCCGGGCAAGCAGGAAACTGGTTAGGGATGCCACTGTAAAGCCAACAATGACTTTGAAAGACTTGCAGAGTTCCATGTCTGAGATGGGATTCAGTGTTCGTACATCGGCAATATTCCGGTCTCTACACAAAGCTGGTCTGTATGTGCGAGTGGCAAGAAAGAAACCATTACTGAAAAACAATCATCTTTAATCTCGCATGGAGTTCACAACAAAGCATATAAATGATGCTGCAAACATGTGGCAGAATGTTCTGTGGTGAGACGAGACAAAAATTGAGCTTTTTGGTCTAAATTTAAAACCCCAACAAAGCACATCACCCAGTCAACACCATCCCAACTGTCAAATATGGTGGCAGCATCATGTTATGGGGGTGCTTCTCATCAACAGGGACTGGGAAGCTTGTCAGGATTGAGGGGAATATTGTTGTTGCAAAGTACAAGCGAATCCTAGAGGAAAATCTGCTTAAGTCACCCAAGAATCTAAAACTGGGTCGAAAATTCACATTTCAGCAGGACGATGACCCGAAGCACAAGGCCAAAGCCACACTGGAGTGGTTGGTTTCAAAAGAAGAGTGGCCCAATCAAAGTCCATCAAATTTATGGCAAGACTTGAAGATTGTAGTCCATCAATGATCCCCAACAAACTTGTCAGAATTGGAGCAATTTTGCCAGGAAGAATGGGTAAAAG
>NW_013750790.1:0-2945 GCF_000517525.1 Limulus polyphemus
ATTAGTTACCATAAAAGTTTTTTTTTTAGGTTTTCTAAAATCAATATTGCTGGACTCTACATCAATCCAGTTAAAGTTTAACTGAATGTCTCTAGCTCAACAATTGAGCAAAGTATTGTCACCATTACTTTGCTGTTATTCTACACAAATATTTGTAATTTTTAACAATGACTCTTTAAAAGTACAAGCTATAAATAAGATGAAATAATTATCCTTTGGTTTTTATTTTTATGTGAATAATAAAAAATATAATTCAAAATTATCTGAGCAATGAACAGATTGTCCACTTTGTAATTTTGGGTAAAATATTCTATTGGGTACTTCTATATTTGAATCAGTAAAATATGTGATTCCACTGTGTATACATTTTATAACTAAGAAAAATGTGAAAACTCTAAATTTAAAATAATGTCATAAAAAATGAAATGTTTTTAAAACAATTCAACCAATTTGAAATATTTCATAAAATAAATCTATATTTTACAAATACATAGGTATTTTTTGAAAATGTACTTTTCTCAGAAAATAAGGACAACATAATAATGTTCTGAAGTACTGGTGTTTTGCAAAAGATGGCGCTAGTTGCACTTGTGAACAGCAAGCACAACCACCTTGAGCTAATAAAACAAGTGAACCTCAAGTAAACATTGTCAACGTAAATTTTCACCACTGGGTAATTTTGTTGAGAAAGAAGAATTACATCCAGGGCCAGATATTGATCCTTTGAGGCCCCCCCTCATAGGGTTAATTAAAAATTGAGGCCCCTTTCTTTGGGGCTTAAAGCCTCCATGCAATTAAATGGGTTGCTCCCCCTCTAAATGTGGCACCTTCATATATATTAAAAGTTACAAAATAATACTGGTGTGAAAGACAGTTGAACATTTTGACTGAATTTGTTGTGTCAACTGTATAAGAATGTGGTGAGGGTGTTAGAATGTTAAGAGTATAGGCTGCATTCTGTGTAGTACAAATGAAACTTATCTTTGAAGTATCTACACATCTAAATACTCTTGGATATTGAAAAAATCTAAATAAAAAGTGCTGTCCACCACATGTAACTGCCATAAGCAGTAACTAACAATTCTGATTGGTCTCTGCTTTAAAAGATTATCCCCTAAAGTGAAGTTTTATATTATTCTGACGGCATTCTGTTCAAGTGATAAGTACAGAGAATTAAAACTTTCAAACTTTTGTCTGTTTTTAGCCTTAATAATTTTAGGCCAGGAAATTAATACAATAAAACTACCATAAGAGAGTGTTCATACAGTAGCAGCAGTTACTCTGTTCAATAGTAGTGCTATGTTAGGCATATTGCTAAGACTCCACAACTAGTTGCTTTTGGCAGAAAGAGAATTTGAAATTTAGAAAGTCTTCAAAAGTTATTTGTCTTTTTTGGGGTGGGGGGGGCAAATAAATGCTTTAGAAGTTATAATGGAAAAAAATCACAAGTCACTTTTACAACTGAATTATTGATGACCAAAACTAGTCTTGATAGGAAAACAAAAATTATTTTCATACTGCCAATAATGAGAATAAGTTTAAAATCATATAATTTTGGAGCCTACTACCATTTGTGTATTTCAGTTTAACTTGCTTTATAAGCATCTTACAAGTGAATCATGAAATATATGGCATCCACATCTTACCTTTGTTAAGCCTTTTCCTGTCAAATTTATTTCATAAACATATTCAGGACTAGTAGTTGAACATGTTTTCAACTACAAAAAAAAAAAATTTCACTTAAATTCACATGTCCATTTCTAAAAATAGTAATTATGTTTTATGTACATACCCTTTAATAGAAACTTAATGTAAAACAGTTCCATCAATCACAGTTACAATACCTCAAAAGTTAAAATAGCTTGCCTGTTTTGTCAGCCATAGCCAAATTTTATTAAAATAAAACCACATAAAACTGTTTATCAAACTCTTGAAAATGCCTATTTGAAATGTTATCAAAGAAAAAAAATATTAAAAACCTAAGTGATGTACTTATATAAAACAGCAACTGCAATCTGTTGTCAGAAGCAAATTCACCCCTTCCCCATTTTTCACCAAACAATGTTTTTTCCAAAACTTATGGATACACTTACAAGTAGCAAGATGCACTGCTATAAAGGTCACAGGATTGAAATATTAAACACATCAGAAAGATCAGTTGTTGCTGTTGTCTTCGTGCAAAGTTACACAATAGACTATCTGCTCTCTCTCTACCACAGGAATTAAACTCCAAATTTTAGCATTGTAAGTTTGGAAAAAAACTTACCAATGACCTGTCAGTATCAATGCTACCAATTAATTCATGTTATGGTTTTAGTTATTAATGTAATATGAAAAACCAAAATAATAGTGTTTACATAAATAAACAAAAAGTCAAAATAAAGAAAATGAGTGGATAGTAATATATCAATTCATTGATTCAGAGTGAACATAGTGTGCCACTTGAGGTTAGATGATTGACATCAGTAACATGTACTAATGCTTTATCCACCTTATTACAGTTTCACACAAAAAACTGTGTTTGACTGAGATATTATGAATATTATAAAACACTTTCCACAGAACAATAAAATGTTCCTTATCTATTACCCACTACATATAAAATATAATATTATGTAAAGTGATAGTTAATAACTTGTCCAACAGACTGTTGTAATCAATAACTATTTGCATCATTCCTATGTATGGACCACTTCAGGGCAATCTGAGAACAAAAATCTGCTTTCTATTAACAAACTGTGGTTGAACATGTACGTATGAAATATCAGTGGTTCCTGTACATTTCTTAAAGATGAATGCATACGGAACGAGCAGACTATCTCTTAACCTCACCTATTCGTGAAGCACAAAAAAAAAACCAATAGCAGTGATATTGAAAATGGAATAAAAAAAATGACACTATTTTGAAATGTAATAAAATTAACCTTTTGTATATAACTTTTATT
>NW_013750791.1:0-1237 GCF_000517525.1 Limulus polyphemus
CTAAATGTAGTACTATCTCAGCAAGTGGAAAGATAGGAGGTTTTTATTTTATATTCTAGCTTGTTAATATCAGAAATGTGATTTCCTATTTCATAAAAATCTATAGACTTTGTATTTGGACATCACAAACATCTAATCTGAACTAATGCTGCATTCAACATACCACGTGACACATAAAAATCGATATGTGGGATTTGTTTAATATTTACTATTAAATTAAGAAATTAACTAATATATGATACTAAAATCTGAATTATAATCTACAATTTGAAAACCAAACTTACTAACATACATTCATAAAATAGTACTTCAATAAAATTTGAATGTAAGTCTACAAACATGATGACATGTGACCATCAGAAAACCCATCACATACGTCTCAGTAGGGTTAAGAAATACTGTTACGTCTCCGTTTGTTAATTGGTTTTCCGTAACTTCGTTCCGACGAAACTTAAGCGACACAAGTTCTTTCTTAATAAAAACTGGTTTATTATTTCCGAATACAACTTTACCGATACACTCAACTTCAACAATCGCGCTAAACAAACGCTATAACAACGAACGTCAATAATACTTCTGACCGCAGATCAATTACTCACTATCTATACACACACACTACCCTCTTATATATACCCGCCTACCCCATCTAGCAAACACTAGAGCATTCGCCAAAGTACATGATAGTTCTAGAAATGTGGCGTCACTGTACTCATGTGACTCGCTGACGCAACAATACCTTAGACATAGACCTATTTGTATTTGAGAAAATACATAAAATAGTTATTGTTGCTTTCAAATACACATTTTAGAACACAAAAAAAACATATCTGCTACTAAAATAGAATGTTCCAAAACTAATATTAATTTAATTGGATTTCCAGTTAAGTTACAAATAGTTTTAAAAAATTATATTTGCTGCTCAGAGCTGAACACAACAATTGCAGACGGTGAATCTCAAGAAAACTATTCATTAGTTGTATAAAAGGAAAGAAACAATCATATAGACTTGTATGCTTTTTCTATCAGTTATATAGCAGTGTCAAAAAGAATTACAGACATGTCTCACATAATATAGGATATGGGTAGGGCATGTCATTGTTGGTTGAACAAGTAGTGTTATCTCAATTAAGCAAGAAGATTGGATGTTCAAATTTTATATGCTGGCTAGTCAACATTTATAGTATTGTTGCGCATCTGCTTGTTTGTTAATTTATAATTTATTCTTTCTCGATAGAAC
>NW_013750792.1:0-1235 GCF_000517525.1 Limulus polyphemus
AACTAGTTTATTCTTTCTCAATACAACTTTGCAATACACTTAATTTCCACTGTCACGCTATAACTTAAACAAAAGCTCTATTTCACAACGAACAAACATTCACGCGCTTGGCTCAACTGTCGTCTGTATCTCTGTCTGCAATTCAACTACATTCCATTGTTGCCGTCACTTCTTGGCGGTCTTATATACATGAATACCGCATATCTAGTAAACACTCGAGGCTTCACGAACCTTCGAGAAAATGACGTGTTACCAGCGTCACGTGACCCCCGCTGTCGTAACACTACGTATAGTAGCTGGGGCCTAGTAGAACCAAGTACTCCAGTATTGTCTATGAGATTAATGGATGGTGAGTTCTCGAGGATCTGAAGAATAAAGATGTCGTACATAACTTTACCCAGGAAAGACCAAAATCAGATAAGGAGATAAAAACATCGCTTGGTATTAGTGTTGATAAGACTGGATTTCACCAAGGTTACATAGTATAACTGTGAGATCGTCACTGTAAGAAAGAATGAATATCAAAGTTAAGCAGTTTTTGAGGAAAGCCATATGTTGTGTTGGAAAGTATCAAAGATGTGTTTTACAAAATCCAGAAGGAAAGTAAATTCAAGTCAAAGGCCATCCACCATGTCAGTGAGAGAATGGCTAATAGGTGATTTCAGAGAACAATCTGCTTGCAAAAAGTCAACCTGTTGAAACCCAACAGTAACAGTAAGACAAGTGGCAACAAGGGATAAGAGGTATTTCCATCTGTGTACCATAACCCTTGGAAAATATCATCATCCAAAAGGCTTGGTTAATAGACAGTTTATTGTAATAATATTTATTTATGTGTTAGAATTGTTCAAGGGATTTCACAATCTAGGAAGAGGACAGTGTTGTAAGTTATATTGTCAATGCTTTAATGTTAATGATTGTTAGAATGTGCATGACGTCAATTTCTAGAAAGTTCGTGAAAGTTAAGAATCGGGAAGCTTTGTGTAATATGTGGAAATAAAAGAAGATTATAAATACGAGAATCAGTTAATGAGAAGTCACTGAGTAATGAGTAGTATTCACAGAGTGGTTCAGTGTTAGAAAAGTTATTCACTGTTAGAAGTGACAGCTATCGCTTCTATTCAGCTATTCAGCTACTCTATGAGTTAGTATATTCATTTAATGACCTAAGCTAAGTAAATTAGATGTACATGCCATTAGCTTCAGTGCCTTAGGTCCATGTGAATTTCTGTTTG
>NW_013750793.1:0-1365 GCF_000517525.1 Limulus polyphemus
GTATTAAGCATGTTTTAAAATAGCTAAAATATAGAGAATGACAATACGTTTATATGTTGTAGCTCAGTATTAAGCATGTTTTAAAATAGATAAACTATACAGAATGACAATACGTTGATATGTAGTAGATCAGTATTAAGCATGTTTTAAAATAGCTAAAAAATAGAGAATGACAATACGTTTATATGTTGTAGCTCAGTATTAAGCATGTTTTAAAATAGTTAAACTATACAGAATGACAATACGTTTATATGTAGTAGATCAGTATTAAGTATATTTTAAAACAGCTAACCTATAAAGAATGACAATACGTTTACATGTAGTTAATCAGTAATAAGCATGTTTTAAATTTCCTAAAGTATAGAGAATGAAAACGCGTTTATGTGTAGTAGATCAGTATTAAGCATGTTTTAAAATTGCTAAAATATAGAGAATGACAATCTGCTTATATGTAGTAGATCAGTATTAATAATGTTTTAAAAATGATAAACTATCGAAAATTACAATACGTTTATATGTAGTAGATCAGTATTAAGCATGTTTTCAAATACCTAAACTACAGAGAATGGCAATACGTTTATATGTAGTAGATAGTAGTAAGCGTGTTTTAAAACAGCTAACTGTAGAGCAGGACAATACGTTTATATGTTGTAGCTCAGTATTAAGCATGTTTTAAAATAGTTAAACTATACAGAATGACAATACGTTGATATGTAGTAGATCAGAATTAAGCATGTTTTAAAATAGCTAAAATATAGAGAATAACAATACGTTTATATATTGTAGCTCAGTATTAAGCATGTTTTAAAATAGTTAATCTATACAGAATGACAATACGTTGATATGTAGTAGATCAGTATTAAGCAGGTTTTAAAATAGCTAAACTACAGAGAATGACAATACGTTTCTATGTAGTAGATCAATATTAAGCATGGTTTAAAATTGCTAAAATATAGAGAATGAGAATAAGTTAATATGTAGTAGATCACTATAAAGCATGTTTTAAAATTGCTAAACTATAGAGAATGACAATACGTTTATATGTAGTAGATCAGTATTAAGCATGTTTTAAAACAGCTAATCTATCAAGAATGACAATACGTTTATATGTAGTTAATCAGTATTAAGCATGTTTTAAATTTCCTAAAGTATAGAGAATAACAACGCGTTTATGTGTAGTAGATCAGTACTAAACATGTTTTAAAATAGTTAAACTATAGAGAATGACAATACGTTTAGATGTAGTAGATCAGTATTTAGCATGTTTTAAATTTGCTAAACTAAAGAGAATAACAACACGTTTATAAGTAGTAGATCAGTATTAAGCATGATTTAAAATAGCTAAACTATAGAGAATGAGAATAA